>NC_037680.1:89066412-89283024 GCF_003255815.1 Theropithecus gelada
GAAAAAAAAAAAAAAAAAAAAAAAAAAAAAAAACAGAGACACAAACACACATTAGTCTCAGCCTACACAGGATCAGGATCATCAATATCACTGTTTTCTACCACCACATTTTGTCCCATTGGAAGGTCTTCACGGGTAATAGCACATATGGTGTTGCCACAACATTAAAATGGTTACAATGACACTAGGCAATAGAAATTTTTTGGCTCCATTATAATATTATGGGACTACTGTCATTAATGCATCATTGCTGGCTGAAATTTCATTATGTACCTCTCTCTCTCTCTCTCTCTGAGAAAGACAGAGAGAAGAGCTGCTTTGAACAGAATACTGTTCTATATGCCGTCTGCATATAGAACTTCAAAAGTCTCAATAGAACCAATGTTCTTTGTCCAAGTTGGCAAGGTAAAGAGCCCAGCATTGAGCATTAAAATATCTGACAATCCTGTTTTAGAGATGGAGGTACTCACACTATCAGGAAACATTGAGATTTTTAGCAATTATTAACAGCAAGAAATACTTTCTTATGTATGACATAATCCTCCATTGGCCTTTTGTCTGCAGCAAAGATACTGGGGTACCATCTTCTGGGAAATCAGCCTTGAGAGAGTTGTTTTCATCTAAAATTTGAAGACCATCATTCAAAGCTCTCATTTTTTTTTTTCCTTCCCTGGTCAAATTCACTCAGAACTAAGTATTTTTATTCAATCTTCTTTATCTTTTTTATTATCTTTGTGACTACATGACTAATATTTCTCTGAAGTTTGCTCAATATTAACTCAGTATAGTGCTGTACATTTATACTAACACAGGGTCTATAGCAGATCAAAATTATATCATATGCATTACTAATGTTCCAGTTAACAATTTATGAATTTCTGCAGAGACATGCAGTAGTAGGCACTGCCATTTATGCTCAATTTCTGATATTAATAAAATAGTTAAAACTGATTATTTTAGTTCCATTAACATGTAGAATTTAGGTGAAGTTCTAAAATATTTTAATATTCATCATTATGGCCCCCAATTGTTTTTTCTTTTGTAATTTTGAAAAATTTTAAATGTCATTACATTTATAGCAGAAATAATCAAAGTCCACTTTCATTTACTACTAGTTTCACGAGTGAAAAGTTCAAGTGCAGTGTTCAGTTTTTGTGAATTCACAATTGAAACCTTCAAATGTTAGCTGAAATTTTCCAGCAATATATTTTATTTGATTATCTAAAGAAGGGGAACAAATTCTAATTGTAGCAAAGCATTAGTAAAGATAAATGAAGCTCATGTAACAGTTATCCTCAAAGTCATTATTAAGTTATCTTGTGTTCATTTGCTCATGTTTAAACAAGATTTTCCATTTGCACACAGCAACAAAGTAGTTGTCAATATGCCAGTAACCACACAGTGATAAGAAATGCACAGCCATGTGAAGTTTAGAAACAGCTCCTTTATTCAAATATCTATGAAATAAGAAACAAATGTAATGTACCACATATAAATGCAGTAAGATGAAAAGTTATCTATAAAAAATATGGAAATAGAGTCAACATTCGTATAGACTACCTTTACTAATGTCTAATCAGGAATGATCACTGAGTATTATCTTGAGCCAGAAAGATCTGTTTAAAAATTTGTTGTCAATCTATTGCCAAGAAGTCCATTTCCACAGCTCTTTATCTTTAATAAACTATTTTTGGCAATGGGAAAAAAGAAAATGAAAGAAGAAATTAAGTGGAAATTATCATAACAAAACCAAAGTGACACAATGAGAAACAATCTAAAAAATTAATCCCCCTACCATGATATTTTGAAGAAAAAAACACTCAATTTTTAATCATATGTATTTTTCTTTTCTCTTTCTCCTTCTCTCTCTCTCTGTGTCTGTGTGTGTGTGTGTGTGTGTGTGTGTGTGTGTGTGTGTGTGTGTTTTCCATGCTACCAATGGGAGGTTGAAAGCACTGAAAGACAAAACATGGTAAGCATTTTTAAATATTCAAAATAAAATACAAAATAATTGTACTCCAAAGTCACACCTACCAGGTACCTGTTTCAGTTCTACTCTGAGGATATAGAAAAAGCTAAAGAGTTGTTCAAGTGGTAAGTCTAAGTACAGTAAGTCTCTTTATAGCTGCCATTTAATAAGATACTTTATGATTTTATATTTTTCTGCTACTCTGCTGTGTGATTATACACACACACAAACAGACACACATCTACATATACACAGTTGGTCCTCTATATCCATGGGTTCCACATTTGTGGACTTGATGATTAGTAAATAGAAAATATTCAGGGAAAAAAATGTGTGTACTGAACACGTACAGTCTTCTATGTCTTGCCACTATTCTATATCTAATAAAGTAAAAGAACTATTTACATAGCAATTATGTTGTATTAGGTATTAGTAATTTAGAGATGTTTTAAAGTATATGGGATGTGCATAGGTTATATGCAAATACTACCATTTTATATCAGGGACTTGAGTATCCATGGATTCTGGTATCCGTGGGAGGTCATGGAAACCAATACTCCAGATACTGAAGAATGACTGTGTGTGTGTCTGTGTGTGTGTGTGTGTGCATGTGTGTGTATGATGTTATGCTAAGTGATAAAAACAGATTTACAACTGATGTCTTTGTTTAAGAAATTGACATCAGATATGCAGCTCATTTATTTTAAGACAGTATACTTGATTTAAAAACACACATTTAAGTTAAACATATTTCATTTATATTAAAAATATTTTATTTTAATGTATTAAGAGTATTTATGTATATATTTTCTCACAAGAATTGTAGGCATTTGAAAATGCATACTTCTTTATAATTTATAATTGCTACCTCACACCCTTTTTCAATAATTGTTAACATTGCATCTAGAATCCCATAGCAATTGATGACATTTAGTTATAGAGATTGAATCAAATATACTGTATTTATTTAAAGTTTATTCAAATAATATTTTCAAAGTTAAAGGCCCATTCTTTATTTCACAACACAAAATCATATATTGGGTAGTCAGAATTAAAGCAATCTAAATTTCCTAAAGCAAAGGATATAGAAGGTTTCTTTTTTTGTTTTCATTGTTTCAGGTAAAATGATTGTTTTTCCACAATTTAGAAAACAACAGTATCTTAACTGAAAAAACTCATAGTTAAATGTCTTCCCACATCACATTTTAAATTAGTTATTGTTTATTTTTTCCTGTTTAAAATGCTAACAAACTTAAAACATTATTTATATTTCACAGGAAAATTGATTCAAATTATCCTAATTAATTCAAAATTACCAAACCAAAGTCTTATAAAAAGTAAATGAGTCAGTTCAAAAAGTTAGATAAAAAGTCAAAGGTTAGCTCAAAAGGTTAGGTTGTACCTAAATGATTAAGTAACCACTTCGACAGAGGTATTTGTCACTCTGCATTGGAAAGCTGCCCTAAAGGTAATCTAAATGAAGCCTTTTTCATCTGTATACCAGTTTCCAAACTGTCTTGTGTGGTATTATTTACTTGTTGCTTGGAAAACCATAAAGAAAAATAAGTGACACTATCACACGTTTATGTGTGGTGAGAAAGATACTACTACTTTTTCCATGTTTTCTCCTCTCAGCTAAAAATTTCTTAACTCTCCAAGCAATTGCAGCATGTCTTCAAATGCCACCAAATCAACCATTTTGAGTTAAAATTGGGCTGTCTGCCAAGTAATTAGTCATGTCTCCAATTGCCTTATTAGATTTATTCATGACGGAATCATATTATGACCAGAAAAAAGAAATCAGAGCCCCAGTAAAAATCCAGTTGAGCTGTCTAGGCATCACTTAAAATTAATGTAACAAAAATAAATTTATTCATAAATGCATTATATACCCTCACAGATAACCAAGTCTTGATAAAGTCAAAACTCAGAATTGTAATTATTTTTTGATATTTCAACTACCCAGAACTAACCTATGTTAAATCTGTTTTACATATTACAACTTTATATGATGTCATTATTTTTTTCCCCTTATCATTAAAAAGTTTCCCATATAACTTCAGTGCCTGTGTGATATTCTGTAGATCCTCACTACTCAAAGTGTTGTTTATGGACCAGAAGCAACAGCATCACTTGGGAGTCTGTTAGAAATACAGAATTTTAGACACCTCCGCAGGCCTACTAAATCAGATTCTGCATTTCATTATAAATATACACTATTATACACATATATATACATATACACACATACAAATATATATTATACACATACAATATATAATACACATGCACACATAAAATACATATAAATATATATTATTATACACATATACACATATACATATACACACATACACCTATGACATTTATAGTATATATTTATACTATACACATTATTCATACACATGTATACATAATATTCATATTATACACACATGTATATATACTATATATAAACACATATGTGCATATACACATATTAAAGCTTGAGAAATATTTTTGTGAACCCTATGTAAAAATGTGTATTTTTTTCTGCAATAAAACTTTACAATATGACAATATGTACTATGCAATTGCATATATATTTATATATTTCACATTGTGCTACTATAAGTTCAGGTTGTTTGTAAATGTATCTAGTATTAGGAACTCTTCAATGAATATTTTAATTTATATGTATGTTTTCCCTGAATTTCTGAATCTTTTCTTGAGAATGATTCATTAAAATGAAAATACTTGAATAAAGAACTCTACATTGTAACACTTGAGACGGACACTTCCAAAGTGTTTTCTAGATTACATGAATAACAGCAGTATTTGTTCTGCCCTAACACCTACATTTTTACTTGTTTAATATAGATATTTAATAGCAGAAAAATAGTATCTCACATTAATCATAATTTGTAATTATTTTATTACTAAAGAAGTTAAACAATTTATCATTTTTTTTTTCTTTTTGTATTCTTCTTTTGTGAATTTTCCTGTATATTTTATTTCCCAATACATTCAGGACTTAGTATTTTACTTACAATATTATAACCCTTTTAAATATTGAGGGTGTTATGTCTCTTTCTGCAAACAAGTGGCATTTTTTTCCTACCTTACTGTTTTTTATATTGGGATATGGTGATTTTGACTTTTATGTAGTTAATAAAAACTGTCAACTTTTTCAATTATTTTTAAGCTTAGAAAGTTGTTACCCATTCAGATACTCAAAAAAAAAAAAAAATAAATCAAGTGTTTACCTTTTTCCATAGTCTGATATTTTCAACAGCCACAATTTTGCATGGAATTTATATTATATGAAATGTAATAAAGACCTAACATATTTCCTTTTCCCAGATGTCTTACCAATTAACCATCAACTTGTCTAACTACCTACACCCGACAACTAGTTTATGAAGAAAATATTGTATTTATTAAAAATATACTGATTAATTCTAAGAATATGGGCACAGATTTACTTCTTTCCTATTTCTTAGAAGTTTCTATTTATTCACATTTCTTAGAAGTTTCTACTTATTCAAAAGAAAGAAAGAAAGAAACAAGATTATCAAACTTTTCCCTAATTTGTGAAAAATATGACTGAATGTTTTAGTAGTCTATTAACTAGTAAATCTTTTAAACAATTATTTTATGCTTGACACTTCAGCGGATATTGTGGTGTTTACAAATATAACTTTAACATGTAGTGTTTAACCTCAGGAAGCTAAAATTCACTTAGAGAGACAAAGCATACCGAACATTTAGATGTTAAATCTGCTAGCTTTCAGGAATTCAAGGAAGGGAAAAAAGAATGCTAAGAACAAAACTGAAGAAAGCTTTGTGAAAGATTAGAGCTTTTCCAGTAGTTGGGAGGCACAATTCAGGTTGAAGTCACAGCAAGTACAAAGTACCTTTAGTTATCTGTGTTATCTAAAACAAGTATTTCTACATTTATTATGATTACTTAGGCACATGTCATGGCTTCCTAATTGATCACAGATTAATTTTAAGGACCACAGTTTTACATGTCCAATATCCTACAGAACTCTGAATACAGTGCATTACCCATTGTCATTGCTGGCTTGACATTTTTTCAATTAAATTGCTTTTGATCTCATGCACGAAGTTTTATAAATATTACTCCTGATGGGCTTGTATATATTTTACCAGTATCTCTATGTTGTATTTTAGAATAAAGGTGTCCTAAAGTTTATGAGAGGTACTATTAATACTTTCCAGACCCAGTGGCTACAAACTCTTAATAAGCACAGAAGCTGCTTTTCCTTCCTCCAAGCGAAACATCATAAAAAGTAAGTGACAGCAATTGTGACCCTATCTGTAGAAGTTTATGAGGCCAATTTGAGGACAGATTGAGTTACAGTATTATTGTAACACCTCGTCAAAATTCTTGTCCAGATTTTAAGCAGTGACTTAAGACAAGTAGACTGGCCTGTTACTGCTGGGATCACTTCCAGCATCTTACACAGAGCACCAAATTACCCTTTTCAGTTAACCCCAGTTATTTTTCTCTCTCCTTGTTGTGATGGAGGGAGTATATAAGAAAAGGGGCTCTTTGGCAGTCTAGGGCAAGGAGGCAAAGGGTTGTGACATCTTTTCTACTATTCTGCTTCCAAAGAGACAAATTCCCGTCGAAATGTAGCAACTACTGTGACATTACTTTAGCAGAGAAACTTATGAAAAGGTCATGTCCAAAGACTTCATTTGATTTCCTCTTATCAGCCTGAAGCCATTAAATATCTACATTTTAATTTTATAACTATTTAAAATAGCAATATATGTGCAAAAAATTAACCATATATAGCACAAAATGGCAACACTTTGTGCTGGTGTAATGACATAATTACAGCATTCATTTTCACCATTCATTTCCACCTAAAGTTAGTTTTCTAAAGGTAATGGGAACCAATATGGATTTTCCTAAGAAAACACCTGGCAGTTAAATTTCAGGAGTGAATTTCAATATGAGAGAATGTTGTAAATGCAAAGGAAGAATAGAATTGTTGTTCTTAAATTCCATGTTTGTAGATACCTTATAACTACTACCCTACAAGATGTTCCATAATATATTATTTTTAAAAGAGAGATAGAAAAGAATTGTTTGTGTAGCTGCAATCTTCATGTTTATGACAGAAAAATTCAACAGTGTTTGCAAACTAACTGGAAGATTACACTTTAATGCAAATAAACGACTTAAGTAACCTGATTCAGCTGTGATGAATCTCAGGCTGACAAATTAACTTTAAAAAACTGCAGTCAATGACTGTAAAAATGGTTTTTCTGCAAGATTTACTTCAGCATGTTGAATAAATATATTATACATGTTAGCCTTAATTCTATATTTAAAATAAATCCTGGGTGGTGTGGGGTTTTGATAAAGATATTCAAATATATAGAATATAGTGCTTTTACCAAAGGATTCCCAGGAGGAAATCAGTGGTCAACAATGTTGAATGTACTCCTCACTCATGGACAAACCACGTTTTCCTTTCTAAATAAGCTATGAAAATCCTATCTGTCTATCTATGTGAGTCAGCATCCCCTTCAAAGATTAAAACAAGCCCATACATGATCACCTTTATCTGTACAAATTAAGCAACTCTCTTCTTGATATAAACCAAAATGAAACCTAGTTTATTTTCCAAATCTAGTTTATAGTCATGAAATAATTTTGAGAACTGAAATTTTGATTATTCTTATTTTCACCTTTCTGTTTGCTGTTAATAGTAAAGATGTCAATCCCTCAATCACAAGAGAAAAAGGTAGTTATGTGGGTCTTGTTTGTTTTGTTTTGCCTTTATCAAAAAATCTATAATATTCATATAAACTTCAAGTAGAAAGAATGGGGAAAACAGTCATCCTATATTTGAAGTAAAAGCAATTAACAACAGATAAAACACCCAAACAGAATTTATATACTGAACATTTTGATTTTAAATTATTCCATATCCAAAATTTCAGTCTTACATAGAGACAGATCATTGTTTTATCCACATTAAGAAACAACCTCTGAGTTACTAATATTTCTTTTTACAAAAGTAGCCTTGTCTAATACCCCTATTTTCCATATTTGCCAAAATGGTAAGACAGTCACTCTCTATCTTACCAGCTAAGACCAGTCACTCTCTCTGTGTCTTCCTCTCCCTAAGTCTTCTGATCCTGATCCTTAAATTTATTTCTGTGTCTCTCATCCTTTATCACTTGATAGATTTTAAAACACTATATATATATATAGTGTTTTAAAATATATATTTTATATATATATATATACACATACACATACTTTTTTGTATTTTTAGAACTGATTTTTTTTTAATTAACTCCCAAGGATTCACCTTCTAGGTAAACACTTATTGCCAAACTTCTATATTTGGTCCAAACCTCTTTCTTATATTCAGTTGCCATAAAATATTTGTATTATCTCTCCATGATGTCTCACAGGCACATCAAATACTAACTTATCACATACATCCTAGAATCTCTCATTCTGTCTCCAGGTTTGGGTGGGGAATGGCACAATCATCTACTTATGTCCTTAAGACAAACACCAGGAGTCAAGATACCCTGTGAATCAAAGCTGCCAAATAGACCTTAAACTTATTTCCCTCTCTATATATGAACAATTAGAAAGCCACCTATTCATTCTGCACACTACCAAGAGAGTTCTGTTTTGTAAAAGCAAATATACTACTTCCTTTCTAAAAAAAAAAAAATCCATTAATAAGTTTCATTACCTTCTCCTATGGGACAAATTCCCTAGCACAAAATGAACAGACCTAGGCCCCAACTACACTTTGTCTTGTACCATTCATCCCAACTTGCCTTGTTATTGCATGCAACACTACTTCCTCTACCTGGAATAAGCTCACTACTCTCCTTGTTCTTTTAGAATTAAGTTACCACCCCTTATGCAAATGTGTTTCCTTGTTTCCATAATACTAACCATATATTTTAATATAGAGGTCATTAAGTTGTCTTGAAATTGTGTATCTCTCTGATTATCTTCCTACTGTTCCTTTAGAGCAATGATTTTGTCTTACTCATCTGTATATTTCTTACATAGTGGCATGGCTGTAACAGGTTCTTAATAAATTTTGAATGAACCCTTAAGTAAACAGCAAATGACGGAATGAATGAAGCTGACCACTCATTTTGGAAGAAAGTGGGGTACTCTAACCATACATAAGCATCTTTTTTTTTTCCTTCTAGTATTAAAAATCAAGCAAATAAAATAACCTGAATTCATTCAGTTTAGAAATACTTCTGAAGGTAGACATTATATGTATCTATCTACAAAGGAGTATGGTTATTTGTATCTCTTTGGTTTGGTGTATGGAACATGATAATATCTTATTTTCTGGATACAAAGCTAACTATAAATAAACCCTTAGCCTTTTGCTGAATTTTAGCTAATATCAAGCATAGTTTTAATGTGCCAAAAGTCACAAGAAGCAAAAAGCAAGAATGCATACAGCAGCATTCAAGAATTTGGGCCTCATGTCTGGAATTCACCATAAGGCTTTGGTACTTTCTATCTCAACTGAAGTCTTACTTTGATACAATCTGCCTCTTGCATTAGAACACACTTTTTTTTTTTTTTTCTTTTTTTGAGACAAAGTATCACTCTGTCTCCCAGGCTGGAATGCAGTGATGCTATCTCAGCTCACTGCAACCTCTGCCTCCCAGGCTCAAATAATTCTCCCACCTCAGCCTCCTGAGTAGCTGGGATTACAGGCATGCACCACCATGCCCAGCTAATTTTTGTATTTGTAGTAGAGATGGGGTTTTGTCATGTTGGTCAGGCTTGTTTCGAACTCCCAACCTCAGGTGATCCACCCACCTTGGCCTCCCAAAGTGCTAGTATTACACGTGTGAGCCACCACGTCCTGCCAATTAGAATACATTCGAATCTCGAACATTTTAAATTCACTTTATTCTGAAATTTCTGTGAGATAATTAAGTGTTATATCCCTTTGCATATGCTTTGATTTTTCAAGAGTACACTTGTTTTAGTTAATATGAACAACTCAGCAACAAAGATGATTAACAGCAAAGATGGTTGCATACATACTATATTCAGAGCACTGTATAATTAACTAGGTGTGTGTAGAAACCATGCTCAAGACAAGGTCTTCTGATCTCTTGAGGCTCACCATCTAGAAGTAATATCAATATTTGGATTTTCTGAAACATTATAACATATTGCAAGCAAGTACTTTCTTGGATATGCCATTAGAGAGAATATGATGCTTCCATATAGATCCCTTGGTATTTGAAATGGGCGTTAAATACTTAGTTGAGGGGTAATCAGTAAGCTCATGACTAATCTGATTGCACTAACTAGAGTTTTATAAAAAGATACAGAGAATTTATTAAAATACGAAGAAGTAAATGATTTTCTAGTTCTGTTGGGAGTAGCTGCTGTAACTCAGAAGTACTAATTGGTTGTTGCATGATTTGAAATAGATAAAGTGGATATCAGGAAAGACTTTCTTCCTAAAGCATTTTATTTGAAGTGGTCAGAATAGGACAAAGCATATAGCTTTCAAATAATTAGATTTGAAAGGGAAGAATTGCTAAATAGGAGGATCTTGAAGCCAGCATTAAATACATACAGGCTAAATGCCTCAAGAATGCTTCTATTCTTCTCAGAGTTATTCCTGATGATATACCTGGAACTGGGAAGAGAGGAATTTTGAGCAGCCAGAGCACAGAGGGTAAAAATGAGGGTTAAAGAAATCATGGACATTTTCCTCCAGAGGGTTGTCAAGGGTAGACTGGAATGGACAAAGTCAGGCGTCAAAAAAATGGATTGAACCTAGAAGCAGAAGAAATGTCACATTTCATGGGATATTTTTCTCACTTCCTATCTTGAGAAATGTCATTGTGGGCATACATGTACATACACTCTTAGGTATTATGGAACATTAAAACAAAATGCTGAGAATAACAGACAGTTATTAGGGCCAATCTTGAGAGCCTTGACATATTTTGTACCACAAATTCGTTGATGAAAAGAACTTTATTTTCTAATTTCAAAATATTAGATGGCTGCTGGATTTCTCTAACAAAGAAGAATCTGAACCAGAAATGGACCAACCTAAATAACTGAACAAGGCATCTCTAAATATTATTCAACTTATATGCTGCAATTTTTACCTGCTTTACAAGTCAATAAGCAGCTTTTATGTGATCTGAGAAACTGGTGAGAAAGTGTATAGACTACAGGTTAGGCAGGTTGGTCAGAACCACCTTTATGGGGCAAAATCTCAAAATTTCAGGTGGCAGTTTCACAATCAAGTGCCTAAGTCTGATGTTCCAGCATAACATTAGCAAACCCCTCTTAGATTTTGGTAAATGTGATGTAGTTACATAATGATTATCCAATAGGCTAAAAGAGGAGACAAAAAGTATGATTTAAAAATAAATACATATATTGAAAATGAGTATTCACTAAAATATTGTGCTACCTCTAAAACAACTATAGACCATATATGTATATATAGGCATGTTGTGTTAGAAGCAGAAATCAATGTTCAAAAGTTGCTGATTTTACTTAGAATTCAAAGTATACATTAGTAAAGCCTGAAAACATATCCAAAGCAAAACTACGTCTAATATTTTCCTTATTTTCTTGTTGTGCTTACAGTTACCATAAGAAAGTCTGAAAACTTCAACTCTCTGGTCATTCAGCACTCTATGGGATAAAAGAATTCACTCACTCACTCTCCTTTATACAATGTTTTAGCAAATATGGAACACTTTGTATTTGCTAAGCACTCGCTCAGGCACTGGAAATATAACAGTGAGCAAAACTTATAAGTCTCCATGGAATTTGTGTTCTAGTCCACAGTATATTAATATTATTAAAATTATTTTAGTAATCATTTGTTGAGCATATATTGTATACTTGGCATTATATTAAAATTTAGCTCTCTTTGGGGTGTATGATTCTAAATTATATTCAGAGCTTCATGTGATTGCTA
Source organism: Theropithecus gelada (assembly GCF_003255815.1). Lineage (NCBI taxonomy): Eukaryota > Metazoa > Chordata > Mammalia > Primates > Cercopithecidae > Theropithecus > Theropithecus gelada. The sequence continues at coordinate 89,078,371 of NC_037680.1, forward strand.
ACTTTCAAAAACATACAACAAGTAATTTTACATAAGACAAAGGTGAAATTCAGCTGTTATTAAAATGTATAATAACTCATGTGCAGAGTTATAACTCAAACCCAGGTCTGTCTTATTAAAAAAAAAACTCTGCTCTAGACTCTGCTGTGCTCTCTAGAATAAAAGAAATAGCCCTCATTCACTAATGAAAAATGAATGGTTCAGAGAGAATAAGTGATTTTCCTCCTTAGTAATATAATAACCAAGTTGAAGAGGCTGGAAAGAGAAATGTATAGCTTTAAATGAGGAAAAGCTGAAATGCAAAATCTTAAATGACTTATGTCTTAAGTCATTAAATGACTTAGTGTCTTAATGTCTTAAATGACATTATGTATCTGAAAATTAAAATGTAACATCTCAGGAATTTTCATTTAAAACATATCGAAAATGTAGTCATACCACAAAAGAAATTTTCACTGTTATTCAGTTTATTAAGGATTTGTACATTGTACCTCTTCAGGGCAGGGGCTTCATTTATTAGTACTTTAAGTATTATTCAAGAGTGTATAAAACCATTTAAGTAGACTAAGAAACATTCTAAATATCAAGTTTTATTTAATTTTGTTTTTCTTGTTATTGTTTTAAATAATAAAATCATTTTTCACCTGTTATCTCTGGGGGAATTTACACACATTAAAAAAATCAATATATAAGGTCTTTCTCAGCTAACAATTCTGTCAAAAGAATATGTTCAGGACATCTATTCTTTTTTCTTTTGCTTCATTTATATTGCTCAAATACCACTGGTGACCTAGATGCCAGAAAGGAAAGCTGTGCTATGTCCTTCAATATATAATGAGGGATTACAAAATGTAATTCACTGAAACAGAAGATTATAATATCTAATACATATGCATTTTTCTTCAAATGGATTTATGAACACTTTCTCTAGGACACTGCTCAAAAGACATCATATTTCCTTAATTTCTTCATTGGTGCCGGATGTTTTCCGCAAGTCTTTTCATTTTTTCCTCTTTAAGCTTAATACTTTCAGATACAAGGAAGGCTAAAGTTCAACAAAGGGACTACATTAATTGTTTTCATGGTCCAAAGGTCTTACTTTATATATAGCAAAGTTTTATTGTGAATATTCTATGCAGAATTGGTTAAATAAAAATAGTTACTTTCATGGTTTTATAACAAATCTAAAAATGCTCAATTCCTTTCATGTAGACACATTTAGCTCTCTGATGAGATTCCTAAAATATGTGAAAGTGAGACAGCATATAACCTCACCAGTTCCCTTTCATAGCTGTGTTTACATCTTAATAAATGACCACCATCCACGAACTAATATTTCCATTACTTTAACACAGACAACTTCAAACTCATCAAGATCTTATGACTTATCAATAGAAAACAGATGTCCTAAAATGTACCAATAAAATTGTTTCTTTTAGGCATTCTACTTAAAACTCCAGCTAAATTTAGTGTGCAAAAATTAGAACAATAAGCTTTATGAAATTTTCTGATTGTCTATATGATTAACAGAAGTATGAATCATTATCAATAGTAAACTGTATCTTTAAAGGTAAGATTTATTTTGGTCACCTTTCTGTCAGCAGTGCCTAGTACAATGCTTGATTCATAGCTGATGTTTAATATGTTTACTTAATAAGAAGACTATAATTAAAATAAATTAAGTATATGTTCTCTCATCAAAGCAAAACCTTATCAGCTCCCAAATTGAATTTTAACCCCTAAACTAAAATATTTAGACCTTCTGCATTGTATGCCCTCATAGATATATCGCCAACAGCGCTGTCTATAAAATTATGGATTCTTCAAAGTCTCTCCTGTACAGCATGTGAATATTATATGTCAATATATTTATTATATTGACATATATTAATATAATAAATATATTATATTGGCATATAATATTATGTAGGATTGTATATAGAAAATTTATATATGATATGTGTAAATTTAAAGTATCTACATATGATTGTCTTTGTTCTATTTCATAGTCAGAAACAAGACTCCCAAAATTGACAAAATAAAATAAGCAATGCAAAATTTTTAATTTAAAAGGATTATAGGTAAATGACATAGTTTTTAGTTATTTAAGATGACTGAATAGAACTTGAAATATTCACCATCTTTACAGTTTTTATTGGCACATTTTATTGGTTACTATAGACACACAACCATCAAAATGAATATAAAAAGAAGGCTTTTAAGAGGGTCTATAAAATATACATCAATGATAAAAAAGGAAAGGCATCTCTGTTTCTCCTAATCCATAAGACTACTCAGAATGACTGTGGATCACTCAGAACAAGGTCCTTAGTCCCTTCACAGAAATCTAAGCCATTTAAATTATTGAGTCATGCCTCAATTATATGGTAACTCAAAAGTATGTCTCCTATTACATAAAAGAAATCTTTTAAAAAACGAGTCTGGAAAATGGCAAGAGGGAAATGTTACATAGAAAAGAATAGAAGCCAAGATTCCTAAAATTAAAATTTAAGAAAAGGCATACAAGAAAGGAAAAGATAAATGTTCAAAATTACTTAAGAATTGTATGTCTTAACTCATTCAACAAACATTATTAAAATCTACCTCTCTGTTGAGACCTGTTAGGTAATAAATTCTGTTAGATAACAAAGATATACAGAACTCAATATAGCAAACAGATGCATTATCTGGACAAAGAGATATTTAATGCAAGCAAGTAAATTAAAATGTCATTCGATATTAAGGTAATCTAAAATAGCACTGAGAATGAGTTCCCAATCATCCTTCAAGACCCAGTTCAAATGCTTTCTTTATGAATCCCTCCTTTTTTTGTGCAAATCTTTTTTGTGCAATAATCACATATTGCTTGCATTGTATGTGTTTTATATCATATTACATTATTGGTCAACCTATATACTTCAATAAACTATGAGTTGTGAGCAGAGATTATATTGTCTGCTAAGATGATGTTCTCTAACTAAGACAGATTGATTTAGGATGGCATCACAAATTTATTAGGTGACTTCTCCCCTATCATTTTCTGCTTGTAGCACTCTGCTTCCCCAGCAATCACCCTACCTCTTATTTTCACGCTTTAAGATCTTTCAGGACTGACAGAGAAGGCAGTAAGATAGCCAGGGGAGCTATAATGCCACCAAGGCAAGTCCTGGGCAAATTGGCATGGCTCAAATCCCTTGCATTTTCTTTTTTCTACTATTAAATATGCCTCTGTGCTCTCTCCAAACCTGAACCTACTTGGGCCTGTTCAAATTATTCTGTCCCACGTGGCAGACCTTGCTTATCTACAAACTAAAGTGTCTTTGGGTCCCATTTTCTTAAGAATCTGTTTTTTAAAAGTTCCAATCTTTAAACCAAAAATATTAGCGCCTATTTCAATAGGGAAGAATAAATTACCCTTATGAGCTATACCACATTCATTTTTAAGGGAGCTTTTTATAAAAGCTTTCTATCCATAAAGCAAACTCTACATATATGAACCAAAACCACTGAACAGGGAGCATTCTTTGCTGGCAAATAGGTGAGAGGATTAATTTACTTATGATATAATAATATATTAAATAATAATATATCATTACTTGACAATAACAAAACATACCACCTTTGGCTGCACACATTCAGACACTCTAGGCACCTTATTTACATTACTTCATTGTATTCACACAATAATGCTTGTGAGAGTATGGTATGTGGATGTTCTTGTCTCTATGATACATATGTATATATTATGACAAAGAAAAGGTAAATACTTTTTCCAGGATTACTCAGCTGGTACAAGAAAGATCAAGATTTGATCTTAGATCCGCCAGACCCTGAAACAAAATCTCTTTCTTAAGAATTTCCCTAAAAATGTTGCTGTGGCAGATTCTGTTGGTCATATATTAAAAACAGTTCTGGCCGGGTGCGGTGGCTCACGCCTGTAATCCCAGCACTTTGGGAGGTCAAGGCAGGCGGATCACGAGGTCAGGAGATCGAGACCATCCTGGCTAACACGGTGAAACCCCATCTCTACTAAAAAATACAAAAAACTAGCCGGGTGTGGTGGCGGGCGCCTGTAGTCCCAGCTACTCGGGAGGCTGAGGCAGGAGAATGGCATGAACCCAGGAGGCGGAGCTTGCAGTGAGCCGAGACTGCGCCACTGCACTCCAGCCTGGGCGACAGAGTGAGACTCTGTCTCAAAATAATAATAATAATAATAATAATTCTTTTTGTCTACATATCTTAGCTTCCTTTGCAGTAAGGTGTGAATATGTGCCTGAGTACTAGCCAATGAAATAGTAACAGAAGTCATCCGTTCCACTTCTAGGCCAGATGCAAAAATGCCTCCTATTTCCCCTTTGCCAGTTGGAGATTGATAAGCAAGGCAACCTTGAAAGTCAAATGCTAAATATGGCAAAATTTCTATTAGTCTGAGCTGTTGGATGACTGTGGTATAGAATCCACTTGCATACCCTTTACCTCTAATGCTACTGGATCTGCCTTAAACTAGTGAATGATTAAAATATTATTTTCTATTTTGCTTGAGTCCTTACACATTTTTAAATTCTATTTGTTACAGCATCTAGCCCACCCTAACTAAAAGTCTCATGTGCAAATGTAGTCTCAAAGGACTTTCCTGAGGAAATAAACTCTACGCTAAATTATACCCATAACTATGTTTTCCAAAATTTGGATAATTTAAAATAATAAAAGAAATTCATTTCATATTTTAAATGTGGCATCAAAAATATTAAGTTTACAATGAGAAAATTATTTTGGGTTAATATTATAATTGTACTCTTGCTCATATAATGTTAATCTCTTGCCTAGGAATTATCAACCATTTTGTCAACATGAAAGTTCAAGTAAATAAGGCCTCGGATATAATAATAAAACTAGACCACCATCTTGACCATTTATATCTTCCTGTTAATATTATTCTATCAGTATTGATTTTTAAAATGTGCATTTTAGAAACATAATTTAATTTATAGACCATTAATATTCATTTTGAATTAGACATCAAAAAAGATATTTACTACTGCTTCACTACTTATGTTAAATATTTTAATCCACATGCTTCCATGTGCTTATTTCATGTGTTTCCATAATTTTCTCTATACTTATCTAGTTCAATATCTTATTCAAGCACTAGAAAATTTATAAAAATAAAGTATTTTGATTGTGAAAGCCCTGTAACATGAATGAAGACATAGAGAAAACTGAATTGAAAAAATACACAAAGCAACTTTAGGAAATGACATTGCATTTGGAAATACAGTTTAATAACGTAATAATCATTTTCCCAGTCATATTTTGACTTTGAGGTACACTGACCTGAAGGAAAGGAATTAGATCAAATCTAAGTTAATATCAACTGGCCTTAAACGTCAACTTCCAGATCCAAGTAGTGATTATCAATGAGCATAATATGAATACATTAGTAAAACATAAAACTTTCACAGGTTTGCTGCCAAATTTTAAACAGTATCTGAAAGTCACTATTCTTAACAACTGAGTATCCATACTGTAATGGCAGTGTCTGCTATATATATGTGTGAGTTATATATATAGCAGTATATCTGCTTGAGTTATCTAATACAGTATAGAGTAGGATTCTTTGTCTCCTCCTCAATGGATATATCTACTAAAAAGTCAAGGTAGAATCCTCGCATTATTCTTAATTTTTTATCAGATTTGGAATAATACTTCAAAATGGTGATTACCTTTGTGGAGGATAGGAGAGAAAGGCAGGTGAAAGAATAGGGAGGAACATAAAGCTTTATATATTATAATAATATTTTACAATTGGCTGTGGGCTTATAAACATTGATTATATTATCAAATAAATAAAATATAACAGAAAATAGAGGTGAGTCATGTAAAGGATGCTGATACTGAATCATGATGATGAATTAACCTGTTGACCTAACGTCCCAAAATAAAAAAGAATTAAGCCTATGCTAAGGAAAGTTCATACCTTTACGCTTACCGCTATGTGCGAGCATCTTTGTCTTGGGAGTATTAATGACGGTACAGAATAGCAAACAGTGACATTCTTTTTTTTTTTTTTTTTTTTTTTTTTTTTGAGATGGAGCCTCGCTCTGTCACCAAGCTGGAGTGCAGTGGCGCAATCTCAGCTCACTGCAACCTCCACCTCCACCTCCTAGGTTCAAGCTATTCTCCTGCCTCAGCCTCCTGAGTAGCTGGGACTACAGACACATGCCACCACACCCAGCTAATTTTGTATTTTTAGTAGAGATGGGGTTTCGACACGTTGGCCAGGTTGGTCTTGATCTCTTGACCTTGTGATCTGCCTGCCTCGGCCTCCCAAAGTGATGGGATTATAGCTGTGAGCCACTGCACCCGGCCAGCTATACTCTTTTACACAGCATGAAGATCAACCCAGTGGATAACTAGTGAATCTTTTATAGATACTATGAGAGTCTTATATAGGAGTGGTGATTGTGTGTTAATTATAACTGATGGTTTTTATGTGCTTTAGGGTCTTTTTAATACAAGATATGCTGCCAAAAATTCTGATCTTTAAAAATGTGCTCAAATAGAAACAGTTGGGAAACTACTTGACTGGAAAACATTGAAAATAATGAAATACTTTAGCAATATTCTCCTTTAAAATGCTCTAATGAAGGAGTCCTTAAAAGATCTGGGACAAATGTGTATTTTGCTGGAGTCTATTGGCACATTCCAACCCAAGATTCAGAATGAATCTAGAGATGATCCTCTACAGTTACTTAACCTTCTCAAAGCTTTTTAAAAGCCTAACTTAAGAAGCCATATAGTTCAGTGATTCTAATGCCAGATTGTCTGGATTCAAACCCAAGTTTAGCCACTCACTAACTCTCTGGCCAGAGCAAGATACCAACATTCTCTCTGGTTTGGTTTCCTCCTCTGAAAAAGGGGGTAATCAAGATACCTATGATATAGAATAACTGTGAGGTTTAAGTTAATATACATAAAGTTCTTAGAATTTAATGCCCCACATATAGTAAGAACCCCTAGATATTAGCTATTATTACCTTTACAGAAATTTCATGGCCTACAGAGATCTCCAAAAAAGGGGTTTCAATTGTTTTAATGTGGCAGATATTTACATGGGACTGGTTCATAATACCTACTTAAGCCATAGCAGACCCAAACCAATGATTCAAATATGTATTATATTTTTTACTTAATAACATGAGCAGGTTTCTAAAAATTATTTCTTAAAAGAAGTTCTTTAAACATCTCTAATTGTGATTTTTACTCCTCAGTCCACAGAGGAAGAAAAAGTTTAAGAATTTTTTCAGAGTTTTTATCATAATAACCTCCTAAATTTTAAACAAATAAGAATGTGTTTATACATAAAAACAAAAAATAAAATCATTCTGATGTATAATCTGATTGTTTCCAAAGAACAATAGATGTATATTATTCCATTTTAATGACTGAATATTAATCAACTGTATTGGTATGGTATATTTATGTAACCATTTAATCCCATATTTTAGATATTTTAAATAATCTTTACCATAAGTTTTTTCCTATTGTTAAAAAATAAATAAATGTCTTATTTTTCCAGATGTCAGAATATTTTCCTGGAATATAGTTATAAAATATCAGAATGGCTTTTTAAAATACATATTGCTAGGCAGGGCATGGTGGCTCATGCCTGTAATCTCAGCACTTTGAGAGACTGAAGCAGGAGGATCACTTGAGCTCAGGAGTTTGAGACCAGCCTGGACAACATGGTGAAACTCACTCTCTACAAAAAAAATACAAAACAGTCATGCATGGTGGCACGCTCCTGTAGTCCCAGCTACTCAAGAGGCTGAGGTGAGAGTATCAGTTGAACCTGAGAGGTCAAGGCTACAGTGAGCCATGATCTTGACACTGCACTCAGTCCTCGGTGACACAGCAAGCCCCTGTCAAAAGAAAGAAAGAAAAGAAAGAAAAAAAGAGAGAGGGAGGGAGGGAAGGAAGGAAGGGAGGAGGGGAGGAAGGGAGGAAGGGAGGAAGGGAGGAAGGGAGGGAGGCTGCAACTTTGTCTTCCAAATCAATGGGATTTTACCAGGTTGCATTCATACCTTGTTATTAGACTGCTCTCTTTCCTTTATCTTAACAACATGATTTTTAAATTCTGCCAAGCTTATGGTCAAAGATTATAGTAAAGTGTTAATTCTATGTGGATATATTTGACTAAATATGAACATTTCTCACATTTTCAATTGTTGTTTTTATATTTTGTTCATTTTTCTATCAGGGCATCTGTTTATCTTAGTTCCTGGAAAGGATTTATTCTATTAAGGATATTAATCATTTGTCAAATGTATCAACTGTTTCCAGACTTATTTTAATATTGTTTATAATGTCTATAGTGTTATTTTAAAATGGGAGAAACTGGTAACTCTTTACTTACCAAAATTAGGACTATGAAGCATTATACAGCCATTTCAAAAGTGTCATTTTTGAGAAATGTTACATGAAAAGGAAAAATGTGGCCGGGCGCAGGGGCTCACGCCTGTAATCCCAGCACTTTGGGAGGCCGAGACGAGTGGATCACGAGGTCAGGAGATCGAGACCATCCTGGCTAACACGGTAAAACCTTGTCTCTATTAAAAATACAAAAAAATTAGCCGGGCATGGTGGCGGGCACCTGTAGTCCCAGCTACTATGGAGGCTAAGGCAGGAGAATGGCGTGAACCCGGGAGACAGAGCTTGAAGTGAGCCGAGATAGCACCGCTGCACTCCAGCCTGGGCGACAGAGCAAGATTCTGTCTCAAAAAAATTAATCAGGAAATAAATTCATATATATATATATAAAAATCAATGATCACTAAAATATAACCTGATACATATATGTGTGTCTGTGTGTGTGTGTGTATTATAACCTCAAAGTTGGAAAAGAGAATGTATATTTAAGGCAGTAAAGATACATAGTAAGATATTCATTATCTCTGGGTAATGGGGTTATGGGTGTTTGTTTTGTTTTTTTCTCTTTATTCTTTTCTCTGGAGCACATATATGTGGTTTTTAAAATCAGGAAAATGTATTAGTAAAACCAAACTTTATTCAGTGACAGCTTGAACCAAATATCCAACATAAGAAAAGCTGATGTCACTTAAAGATTTCCGCACTTCTCTGTAAACATAATAAAATTTTATGTCTATACAAGATCAATAGTTCATCCTGACAAACACTCATCCAAAATGCCAACATGATCATTGTAATGTTAATTAAATTTTATTGTCACAATAAGTTAAGAATGGCAAGACTGCAGGCTGAGATGCTGATTTAAAGATGGAGCTAAATGTTTTATTGCGAGATTTGCTTATAGACAGAGCTAATTAGTTAAATTACATTTACATGTTTTTGTTACTAAAACAATTGTGTTTGTAAAAGGCAGTGCATTTAAAAGAAGGATAATTTTACATGCCTCTACAATTTGATCAAGTTATGACAAGAATTTATGAAAGCATTTAATGAGGAAACTCATGTTAAAAAAAAAGTGATTACACCATCTCATTGATTCTTATTCAAGATTTTTCAAGGTTTAAAAGACCAAAGCAGATAGTTTATAAATTTATTAGTGTATAAATATGTTTTCTGAAAACATATTTCAAGATATGTCAAGATATGTCTGACATTTCAAGATATGCCTATTTCAAGATATGTCTGAAAATATTTATTTCAAGATATGTCTATTTCAATATATGTCTGAAAATATTTATATTGTTCATTCTATTTATTATATTATTATTTTTTTTTTTTTGATACAGAGTCTCGCTCTGTTGCCCAGGCTGGAGTGCAGTGGTATGATCTCGGCTCACTGCAACCTCTGCCTCCTGGGTTCAAGCGATTTTCCTACCTCAGCCTCCTGAGTAGCTGTGACTAAAGGTGTCCACCACCACACCTGACTAATTTTTGTATTTTTAGTAGAGACAGGGTTTCACCATGTTGGCCAGACTGGTCTCAAACTCCTGACCTCAAATGATCTGCCCACCTTGGTCTCAGCAAGTGCTGGGATTACAGGCATGAGTCTTTGCACCCGGCCCATATTGTTCATTCTAAACATTCTATATTAAGATCTATATTATTTACCAATCCTACATATAGAAAGAAAGGATATGAGGCAAATATTTAATGGTTTAATTATTGTTGCTCTACAGTCCAACTGATACAAAAGTATTAAGGGGTTACTTACTTTAACACTTGTTTATGATGAAATGTGATTCTGCACAATGGTGATCACTCAGATTTTGTAAATCTCTTCACCTTCAATCTAAGGGCTGCTATTAATAAGTCATGCCTCCTTTGATTTATAACAAAGATAGAAAAAAAGTATGTAAGTGCAGATTTTTTCCCCTCATTTATTCATGTAATTGTTATTTATTGAACGTTGATCATACTCCAGTCATTGCACTAGACATAGAAACTGCAGCACTAAACAAACAGAGCTAGTTCCCACTAAGAGATCTTGCAGGACAGTGGAGGAAGACCAAAATGCAAGTAAACATAGCATAGTATATAGTATATGGGGCTGGATGCGGTGTCTTATGCCTGTAATCCCAGCACTTTGGGAGGCCGAGGCAGGTGGATCACCTGAGATCAGGAGTTCGAGTCGAGCCTGGCCAGCATGGTGAAACCCCGTCTCTACTAATAATAATAATAATAATAATAATAAAAATTAGCCTGCTGGCATGATGGCACATGCCTATAGTCCCAGCTGCTCAGGAGGCTGAGACAGGAGAATCACTTCAACGCAGTTGGCGGAGGTTGCAGTGAGCCGAGATCGTGCTACTGCACTCCAGCCTGGCGACAGAGCGAGATTCCATCTCGAAACAACAACAACAACAACAACAACAACAACAACAACAACAACAAGCATAGTATGGTATACGAACATCATGACAAAAGTTCAGAGTGCTTTGAGAGCCTATGGGGGGCAGAGAAAAACTTTAATGAAATCAAATTATATGTTAGGCAGGCTGAAAGGATTGTGATCCAGGAAGGGGAATTGCCATGAGAAAACCTGGAAAAAGTCAGGGAAGCTGGAAGTCTATAGTGAAGGAAAAGTGGCAAGATATGTAGTTAGAAAGATGACAAAACTCTCAGTCAGTGCCAGAGTTTGGACTCTATACCAAGGACAATAGGAAACCTTTGAAAGATTGTAAGTAGAGAAGGAACATAATTACTTTTGCATTTCAAAACACTCTTGCTGGAGTGGGGAAGAGGATTTGGAAGGGATGCAGTCAAGAGGCTACTGCAGTTATGCTGTGGCCTAATGGGGAGGTGGTAAAGCATCTAGGACCTAGCAGACCTTGGGAGACATTTAGTAAGAATCAATAGGATGTAGTGAAGAACTGACCATGACAGTGAAAGACAGGAGGTGTCAAGATTGACAGACTGCCACACTTGGAGCCCCATATCTTTATTTTTATAGAATACAGATAACTTTAAATCAGTCATTGCTAAAATGTAATCTGATACCTAAAAGAGTTCTCTTAATAAAATCTTATATAGTTCCCTTTTAGTCAGCAAAGACAAATAGTTTAGATAGATCATCAAAATTTTACATTGAATAGATTTTTCTTATTATATATTTTAGTGTACATTAACAAAACTATGGGACTTGGTCTCTGAAACTGAAGCTATAGAGGAGAGCAATACTGAGCAAAGAGAAATGAAATTTTAGAAACCCACTTTTTCTGATTATCTGTGTAAGAACAAGATATTTTCAACTGACCATTATTTGAACAATAATTTACCCACTCTGACTGTCTCTGAACTTTAATAAAAAGATACAACTCTTGAAAGATAAACTGGCTACTTGGGTCTCGGGCAACAATTTTTTAAAACTCGTAGCAAACTCTTATCAAAATTAATTAATATTTGGATGTATATAGTACAACCTAAAAGAGCACCTCTCATATTAGTAGCTCAATAAATGCTAGCTGAATTCGAAGTAAATTGCTAGAGAATGCTATGCTTTGAATCATAACAATACAGCACTTAATGTCAATTTGAAGTTAGCTATAAAAGAGTGTTCATAGGACAAGCATTAGCCTTTAAAATTAATCATGGACTTTATTATTTACCCAATGTCTGTGTATTCATTTCTGCTTTCACTAGGCAGAATACATGGATCCAGATTAGACATGGATCCCAGTCACAGTTCTACCATTAGGCCATTATTAGCTCTGCAGTCTTAAACAAGATCTAACTAGCAATGTAGTCAGAATTTCTTCATTTGTAAAATACCATGACTTCCTTACAGAGTTATTGTGAAGATCAAGTAAGATAATATATATGAAAAGATAAAACCCAATATAAATAGAAGATTAGCTTACTTCATGACTGGCCTCTAAATAAGTATTTTGATTAGATACGCCTTATCTATGAAAGCTGGCTTGAAAGCTCATATTAATTTGAAATACAAGTGCTTTGCAACAGTTTTTGTATTTGTTAATATATTTACACTGTTAAAATATATCTGCACAATATGTGGTATAACAGTTTTTGCAAGTGTACCAAGAAATGACTGAACATACACCAAAATAAATAAATGAAATAAGCTTAGCTTATGAAGTATTTATAATAATAAATGTTCTCATTTCAGAGAAGAAATTAAACATGATTATAAAATTATCTTATTTTTGTACAAGGATTGTGTTATTATATAATTTTTAAATTCTCCTTGGCAATCTATTACTGTGACTTAGAGTATAGAGTAAGGCTTCTAGCAAAACTAAAAGACCACAAACATAATTATTGAAAACTGGTGATGCCATCATATACCTATCAGAATGGGTAAAATAAAACAACAGTGACACCAAAGACTGCCATGGATGTAGAGTGACTGGAACAAACATACATTACTGTTGGGAATATAAAATAGTATGACTACTCTGTAAAATAGTTTGAGGTTTCTTATATATTTTACATACAATCCATTAACTGTATTCTCGGCCATTTATTCCTGAGTTATGAAAACTTATATTTGCACAAAACCCTATGTACTAAAGTTCACAGCAACTTTGTTTGTAATAGTCAGAAACTGAAATCAGCCCCAGTATTAACAGGTGAATGATTTAATAAACAGTGCTGCATACACACTTCAGAAAACTCAGAATAAAGGAATGCGTTGTTACGCATATAACCTGGGATGAAACTCCAGAGGCTTTATGCTGAATGAAAAAAAGTCAATCCCAAAGATTCCATACGTTATTATCTATTTATATAAAATTTTTTAAATGATAAAATTTCAGAAATGGAGGACAGACTGGTGATTGCCACAGGTTAGGGATTGGGCGGGCTTTGGAGGAAGGTGGATATGGTTATAAAAGGTGAATAAATGGATCCTTTCAGTATCCTGACAGCAGTGGTGAACACAAGAACCTACCCAGGCGATAAAACCATGTAGAACTTATACACACATGAGTTCAAATAAAACTGGAGAAACCCGAATAAGACCAGTAGATGGTGTCAATGTCAACTTTTTGATTATGATATTCTACTACAGTTTTGTAAAATGTGGCTACTGGGTTAACTGAGCAAAGTGTACAAGGGCTTCTGTGTATTATTTATTACAACTACATGTGAATCTGCAATGCAATCGTCTCTTAAAATGTTCAATTAAAAGTCAATTTGCATAAGTAGTATTAAGAAAACAACTGCATGTGTATAAATAAAGGAGTTTGTAAATTAATAAACTCTAAAAACTTATTTTTGTTTTATTTTGTACAAAAAGAAATATAAGGTAAACATTTTATATAGTTTTATCAATAAATATCATACCAAAAATAATTAATGAGGCACAGCTCATTAGTATTTCTTCATGATATATTTTGTTTCATTCAACTTTTACGTGATACCAGCATATATACTTTGTTATAATTGGTTCCCATACACAAATAAATGTCAGGGTTGGAAGATCTGTTGTTTATTCAGTTCAGAAATAAGACTAATTATATCTACTAATTAGTGATTTATTGACTCTGTAAAACAATTTATATACAGCTAGAACTAAATTATCTCAAGAAAGTCAAATTTCAAAACAGAACATTGGTGAACTTGGTTTTTATTACTGTAGTTAGTAAAAGAGATCAAATAGATTTTGTGAAGCCCTTAGAAATTTCAAAAAAAAAAATTGTTAAATGTACTTCTTTTCTCCTAGGTTTCATTTTTCTGGCTGCAAAAAGTAAATATTTTAATGAAAGTGTGCTGCTTGGATCCTCAGAAGTTTTGGGAGATTTCTCAGTGTAAAAGCAAATGCAGCTACTATGAAAACCAGTATAAAGGTTCTCCAAACAATTAAAAATAAAACTACATACCAGCAGTCTCACCGCAGCAAATTAATCCAAAAGAATTATAATCAGAATCTCAGAGAGATATTTGTACTCCCATATTCATTGTAGCATTATTTACAATATCTAAAATATGAAAACAACCTAAATATACATTGGCAAGTAAAATGTGGCATATACATAAAATGGAATATTATTCAACCTTAAAAAAGAAGGAAATCCTGCAATATGTGACAACATGAATGAACCTTGAGGACATTATACCAAGTTAAATAAGCCACTCACAGAAAAACAAATCCTGCATGGGACAATTTATATGAGATGCTAAAGTAGTGAAATTCATAGTAGTGAAATAGAGTAGAGTGGTGACTGCCAGGGACTGGGGGCTTGGGAAAATGGGAAGTTGCTAATCAACAGGTACAAAGTTTCATTTATGCAAGATGAATAAATTCTAAAGTTAATAATAATGTTTTATGCACCTAAAAATCTGTTGAGGATACATCTCATGTTGTGTTCTTACTACAATAAAATAAAATAAACCAAATTTGAACTTGAGTTCTCTCTCACATCTTCTTTAGGCAGGCCTGCTAGTCATAACTTCTCTGATACTTGCTCCTGACAGCTTCCTGAAGTTTAAGGCAGGTCAAGGCATGGTAGACTGAACGTTTCAGATGACTTAAAACTACATAAGAGCCATCATTTTTAAGTAACCCCCTAAATAATAGGTTTTGGAGTCTGATTAGTTGAGATGCACACAAGCCATGAGGGAAGAGAGAAAGGCAGAATCCTAAAGTGAAGTGAAAGCTAGCATATACCCTCAGTTCCAGCAGAAGCTCAAAGATAGTAAATTATGCTGCAAGTCAATGGCCAAGTCAAGACTAGAATTACTTTCTCAAGTCATCCTTTTTCCTCCTCTTTCTTCAATGCTCAGTAAACTACTTATTTTTCAAGACTTAGATCAAATTCTGTTAATCCCACCTGGACCACAGGCAGAAATAACCATTCTTCCCTTTGTTCCCATAGAGTCCCTCATTATTGATTCACTCTTTTATCCATTTGTTCTTTCATCCAACAAATATTTTTGAGCAATGACTCTGTGCCCAACACCTAGTGCCATGAAAAAAATCTCTGTCCTTATGAAACTGGTAGGAGTGAAGGGGAAAACCGATAATAAGTTTTTAAAAAGTAAAATATAGAACATGTCAGTTATAGCATATCAGATAATGACAAGTAAAATAAAATCAGCAGGGAAAACAGCTGGAAAGTGCATTTGTTGGGGGGGCGGGAATTCTTTTAACTTTTATTTTAGGTTCAGGAGTATATGTGAAGGTTTGTTACATAAGCAAACTTGTGTCACAGGGGTTTGTGGTACAGATTATTTCATCACCCAGGTATTAAGCCCAGTACCTAATAGTTATCTTTTCTATTCCTCTCCCTCCTCCCACTGTCCTCTCTCAAGTAGACTGCAGTATCTCTTGTTCCCTTCTTTGTGCTCATGAGTTCTCATCATTTAGTTCCCACTTGTAAGTGAAAACATGTGGCATTTGCCTTTCTGTTCCTGCATTAGTTTGCTAAGGATAATAACTTCCAGCTCCATCCATGTTCCCACAAAAGACATGATCTCATTCTTTTTTATGGCTGCATAGTATTCCATTGTATATATATGTCACCATATTTTCTTTATCCAATCTGTCATTGATTGGCATTTAGGTTGATTCAAGGTCTTTGCAAAGTATGCATCTGACAAAGGTTTAATGTCCAACATCCATAAGGAACTTAAATTTACAAGGGAAAAACAAATCCATTAAAAACTAGGCAAAGGACATGAATGGACACTTTTCAAAAGACATACATGTGACCCACAAGCATATGAAAAAAAAGCTTGATATCACTGATTATTAGAGAAATGCAAATCAAAACCACAATGAGATACCAACTCACACCAGTCAGAATGGCTGTTATTAAAAAGTCAAAAAATAACAGAGGCTGGTGAGGTTGCAGAGAAAAGGAAACACACACTGTTGGCAGGTGTGTAAACTAGTTCAACCATGTGGAAAGCAGTACAGTGATTAGTCCGATAACTAAAAGCAGAACTACCATTGGACTCAGCAATCCCATCACTGGGTATATACCTAGAGGAATTTAAATCATCCTACCATAAAGACACATGCAAACGAATGTTCATGGCAGCATTAGTCACACTAGAAAGTATGCATTTGAAGATGAATACAATTCTAAGTAGGACAGCCTGGAAAGGCCTCAGTAGAAAGAATAACACTTAATAAAAGATCTGAAAGAGGTGAGGATGTATTTTCACAATTAATCCTGCACATCTGTTTCCCTTAGATTTTCAAAGTTAAGAACATACTTCAGTTATCTTTGCATGATAGCTCCTAGGGAGAAGCCACACTTAGTAAGTACACATATGTTCCATGAAAAATCTCGGGTTTCTTACCTTAAATTTCAGTTGTCTTTCGACTACACAAGGCTTTCTACCTCAGAAAATTGATGAATTTGAATACAACACTGATGTAAATCAACAGTACATGTAGAACTTCCTACACTATCGCTGCTCAACAATTTAATTTAATAGGGGTATGATTTTCCAAATGCTGTAGCCCAACACATCCAGGAATCATATGAAGAAAACTGAATCTCAAGAATATTGAGGGACAAGCCCAAAACCATACACAGTGTGAACTAATAAACCTCCTAAACCTATATTTCACAACATGAGAAAGAATGAAGTGCTAAGTAATACATTTGATCAATTATTGTCTCTCCTATTTCTGATTTTGTTCCCATAGTATGGCAAATTTTATGTTTAACACTACTACCATCACCAATAGGAGTCTGAGAAGTTTCATGCATGGCTTCCTTGTACCTGTGACTATAGGCTAAGTTTAAGACGGGTGTGTCTCCAAATACCTATCGGCAGTGATACCTTATGTCCCAGTAAATCAATATACAAAGAAGAAGTCCTTGAGAGTCTAAAGAAAACTACAAAAATCGGTTCACTTTGGACAGAAAATATGACCACAGATCTAGAACTAGCATGACCACTCAGTCTGGGATGATGACATGGCCAGTTTCTTGGTATAAAATGAGAACAGCACATATGGCTGAAAGCCATATTAGAGTCAAAATTACTACTACTTATGTGCTGTTACAAATTGCAGATAAAAGGTGATTACACATATTACAGTTATCTAGTTTTCATTATAAGGACTAAATGATTTAAGATTACAGAAAAACCAGACTGAATGAAGAATACAGGATGGGTACATTAATGAAACATTCGCCTTTGTTGCTCACTGTTAAAAACCTCTCAGAGACTCATCATTGACTGGGAACTGACTCTGGTTGCCATTTGGGGTAATGTATTTGTGAGTGAATTGATTGATGGTTCAAAAATACCAATACTTGCATTATGAGTCCTTCAGTGATTCTCCATTACCGTTAAGAAAAAGCCCAAAACCATTAGTATAAGATACAAATGTCTTCATGAGGTGGCTTTCTTCTTCCTCTCCACACATTCCACACCCTTCCATTCTTAGATCTCTGAACATGCCACGCTTTCAACACCTACTTCAGTCTCTTTGCACATACTCTTCTCTCTGCACAAATCCTCTATCCCTCACCCCCCAACAGGGTGAATGCCCTTAAAATAGCTTAAGTGTTATCTTCATTTGGAAGCCTTTCCCGAACCCCACTGCCCATACTCCCTGTATTAGGTATCTCTTACCCTTCTAAATACGACTGTTAAGCTTATCACACAGTATTAAAAGATTTATATATATATATATATATATATATGTGTATGTGTGTGTATATATATATACACATATATATACACACACACACTCTATATATAACATATATATAAATACATGTATGTATGTCACCTTCACTGGATCAAAACTTCTGAGCAACTTTTATTCATGTTTTAATAAGCAATAATATAGAATTGAATATCTGAAAGCAAAACTAAAATAGTGGTAACTAATATTTATTGAGTGCTTAATAATTGTCAGACACCCTTCTGAGGTTTTAATTCATTTATTGTCATAACAATCTAATCAATACATAACTAACATTATTCCTATTTTACAGATAAAGAAACTGAGGCAGGGTAAGTTTAGTAAGCTGTTTAAGGTTACAAAGCTAGCAAATGACAAAGCCAGGGTTTGATCCCAAGCACTCTGACTTCAAAATGCTTGTTCTTCACCACTGTACTATAGCTCCTTCATATGTATATACATGTATTAAAGTGTTTTTAAGTAAATAAGTAGGCATATATATAAAGTTCAAGAGTATGTGTAATATATACGTGTATATGCATTTATTTGGGTATATACATGAAAAACATTGACTATTAAGAGTGAACTCTAAAGAGCAGTACAAAGTTGCTTCAATGAATTAGAAGTTTTGATAAAAGACTATCTGATGTTCTAGAAATTGTCTTTTTCACTGACATAGTACTCTAGTTAATAATTTAGAAAATATATCAATATACATAGATTTCAAATGCCTTATGTAGATATGCTTTGTATTGAGAATACGCACTTATTATGTACTACTAGGTAGCTTAGTAAAAATTTGAAAATTTAGACATAATATAATCATTACAAGATTAGTTCTGTAAAGTACTTTGGCATGTATAGACAATTATTAAATAAGCGTTTTATTTAGGATAATAAAAATCTGTATTTATAAATATATTAAAATATTTGTTTCTCAGTAACATTTTATTTTTAGTGATTTTTAATTTTTTTTTTTAAGTTCTGAGGTACATGTGCAAGATGTGCAGGTTTGTTACATAGGTAAATGTGTGCCATGGTGGTTTGCTGCACCTACCAAATCATCACCTAGGCATTAAGCCCAGCATGCATTAGCTGTTTTCTCTAATGCTCTCCCCTATCCCCACCCTCACCCAACAGGTCCCAGTGTGTGTTGTTCCCCTCCCTGTGTTCATGAGTTCTCACTGCTCAGCTCCCACTTATAAGTGAGAACATGCGGTGTTTGGTTTTCTGTTCCTACGTTAGTTTCCTGAGGATAATGTCTATTATTTTATATTCCAAAATTATAAATTCAACATTTTAATACAATGGGTTCCCAAACATTGCCATATACTGGAATCACCTGAGGATCTTTTAAAAATACGGATTCCTGAGGCCAGGCATGGTGGCACGTGCCTGTAGTAACAGCTACTTGGGATGCTGAGGCAAGAGGATCCCTTCAGCCCAGGAGTTCAAAGCTGTAGTGAACTATGATCGCATCTGTGAATAGCCACTGCACTCTACCCTGTATTTATCTCACAGAGATAATAAAAATCTCACAGAGATAAATCTAGTGAGACTTTATCTCTTTAAAAAATAAATAAATAAATCTGATGCCAACACCACCACCACCCTCTTAACCAGACATTCTGATGTAATTAATGATGGGCTGAGTCATGAATATTAGGATTTCTTCAAAGCTTCCCACATGATTCCAATATGCAGCACAGATTGGGAACCAGAATTTTACTAAACTTTCCCTAAATTCACTCTAAATTTCACTGGAATTTCTTCTATTATGACATTTAAAAGCAATCCTGACAAAAAAAAAATTATTCGAAGTGTTCATCGGCAACAGTGCCAGAAATCAACATGTAGTTTCTCATATCAACAATATCACCTGGCTACTACATCTTTCAAATAGAATTCCTTTCCTCTTGGCTAATTCTCTTTACGGGTAATACAAATCATTTCTTTATTAAACCATTTATTCAAGGACATAGACAAATTCACAACCTAATCACCAAACTTAACTAGGCAGAATTTTACTCCATTTTAATTAAGTATCCATTTTCATGTGCTTAAAACAGAAATGAATATAGCCTGGAGAGGGAACAGGTTATTTGTAAAAAGGGAAATTTAAATAAGGGTAAAAATACATGGAAAGATAAAAGTTACTGGATGGTATCACACCTTGCACACCCTTCCCTACCTACTTGTCCATTTTAATCCCTGTTTATAATCCCTGTTAAATTAATCCCTGTTAATAATCAGCTCAATTTAAAAGCAGTAAATAAATAATACTAATGTTTATGCTGATGTGGAGATATGGAGATGTGGAGATTTTATATGAGAAATAAGCCTTTAATGTTTTAAAGTCCTTGAGATTTGTGGGTTATTTTTTAGTGTAGTATAATCTACCCAGTCTTTAAATTCTATATGTAAGTGTAATTGTATATGTAAATGTATATCTATTTCAGAAAAAAATATATCACATGTGTAAGTGAATTTGTTAGATTAAGAATTGGCATGTCCTACTCTATTCAAAGTGCATGTTCTTTACGATGTTTGCAAAACTCTATGCAAGGTAAAACAGTGATGTCTAGTCTATCTCTAATGCATAATGATCAACGAGTTTTGTTTATCACATACTCATGCTGAGAATTCATTAAGCACTTTCACTATTAAATTTTCAGAACGAGTTGTTGGCTCCACTTTACTGACACCAGGAGTCACATTCATCAGTCTCCAACAGGATGATAAAAGACTGAATGATACAATGAAAATGTTGATCATTATGGTTCAGTTGTAACAAATGTATGACTAAATCTGGGCTCTCATAATACATCACATCAAACAGAAATTTTAGGGTGGAATGGTTCTTCAAGCTAAATAGTGAAGCACTTTGAAATCTAAATTCATGAATTCTAGTTATTTACATAAACTCTGAAATAAATCCAGGTTTCATCTGCAGAAAACAATAAATCTAAAATAATAAACTCAAAGATTGTTAGATATTAAAGAAACTACCTAGATTTAAAAAATAGAAGGAAATAACAGTGTTTCTCTTTAATCATCTGTATTTTGAAGTATTTTAAAGATAGAAGTGACACATTTTATACAGCTATACAATGTAATCACCAAAAGACCATATTGGGATGACTTTTTATTAAGAAATATATGGTACCTGTTACTGTCATTAATAGTGAAAACTCTGTAATGTATTTATTGATATGTTTATTTGTGTTAGTGTGAGTTAGAATTAGAGAGTAAAGAACAATAGTAAACATATTCTAGTGCACAAAATAATATAAGTGAAATTTCATTATATACGAATCATCACAAACAAGTTGTTTTTTTTGTTTTTTTTTAAGAAACTATCATTCTGAAGACAAATTTAAGCTAAAATATATGGAACATATGTATGTATAAATATGGATTTCTTTTGAGGAAATCATACTTTTTAGTCTCTTGTTTAAGTTTTCTGTAGAGTTTGAAAAATCCTGAAAGGCATGAAATATTTGTTTTAAATTACACATAAGGCTTATCTACAGCATGAAATGCATGTGTGCTCTCCCTGAATAATATTCTCCTCTCATTTTCTCTTCTAAGTCTAAGATTAACTTAAGACAACAATTTTGTGTACTTTTTTCAAATAATAAAACAGTGGTATATATTCACTTAAAAACAAAAACATGAAATTAAATATAAATAGGTATTACAAACAGTTACACTACTTCCCCCTTCATACTTGTTTCATTTAAGATTATTTAAAATGCTGTTGAATTAAACTGCTTTCATATTGATTATTCACCATATAAGACTCTAACATGTACACATATACACAAATACATTTTTATATACACATATTCAGATAGTCTCTCAAAGATGATTGTTAATTCATAGCCTCAAAATAATGAAATACAGCTACACTTTGTGATATATGACCTTTTAAGAACTAGGTTAGCAAAAGGTTTACAATTCTATTTACACAATTTATATTCAGATAAAATATTTCAGTCTGAAAGGTATAATGTTAAAAAATTAACTTTAAGTAAAATGGCTTAAACTGTTTCATTGTAATAAAATAAACACAGCTCAAGTTGAAATAATATGTCTAAATAACTATAAAACAAACAAAAATGTCATTATTTATATTTTAAAAATAAATTAATTGATCAGATGTGGAGAATTTTGCATTTATACTTATTCTGTTGGTTTCAAAGTTATGTTTTTCTGTGCCATAACCAATAAACAGGCTACAAGCAGTCCTTAAATGCCTCTTATCAACTTCAACTACATTGTCTTAATAACTTTTTTCTACCCAGAGGCATCCCATAAATTTTAGAAATTCCCACAGTGTGTATTTGCAAAACCTAACCTAAAGTTAGAAAAAATATTTTAACATATAAGGAAACTACATCAAAATCATCAATACATGTAGATAAATACTTATGGTGATATCTACTCTGATGAATGAACACTGCTACCAGGAAGGGGATGTGACAGTTTCTCTCCCTCCCTAGAATATGCTTCTCCCTCAGCTTGCTAATGCCAATTTTTAAAATCCTCTGATTTTGGATCAAAGAGGAATAGAAAAGTTACTTGACTGGTGAGGACCTAGTGTTGGAGCTCTTAGAACTAAACACTTGTTTAAAGTGATTCTGCTCCCCTAGGTAGTTTTGTGATCTCTGTGGGGAAGTCAACATTCTCTCTCTCCCTTGCACCTTTAGTTGGGATATTTCTTTCTAAAGTTCCCCTGACAAGGATGAACGCAGCAGTCTTACTTAGTCCCTAATTATCTTATAGTATCGGCTGTTTCTATCTGCAAAGGTCACTTAGACCCTCCACACCATCCTTTTAGACAGGACCCAAGATAACACCATGCCAGTTCTTTCCTGTAGCCCACATCTGGTCTATGGGAAAGACTTCTTCTTCTTCTTCTTAGACCAACTCTGGGAGTTCAAAACAGTTTTGCTCCAAAATAAAGGCAATTAGTCAGCTTGTTTCTCACATATCAGTCCACCATATCCTGTAAACTCTCTCTTTAATTTTCTTAAAGACACACTCATGGAGAGAATTATGCCCACACCCATCCCCTTCTTGAGGGTGTGAAAATAGAAATCAAAGCTTACAAGAACTTCTCTTCATAAATCTTAAATCTCCCCCTCAACTTTGGTAAAGCATTTAAGAATGTCAATCCTATTTTTCTCTTTGTGACATGGTTTGGATCTGTGTCCCCACCAAATCTCATGTTGAAAGGTAATTTCCTGTGTTGGAGGTGGGGCCTGATGGCAGATGTTTGGATAAGGAAGGTGTTTCCCTCATGAATGGCTTAGTGCCCTCCCTTTGGTGATGAGTGAGTTCTCCCAAAATCCAAAAGTATGTGGCACCTCCCCATGACTCCTTCTCTTTTGCTCCTGCTCTGGTCTTATGACGTGCCTATTCCTGCTTCACCCTCTGCCATGAGTAAAAGCTCCCTGAGGCCTCTCCGGAAGCTGAGCAGATGCCAGTGCTGTGCTTATACAGCCTGCAGAACCGTGAACCGATTAAACCTCTTTTCTTTATAAATTTCCCAGTCTCAGGTATTCCTTCACAGTAACTCAAGAACAGCCTAACACCAACACATCTTGATTTGTTATTTCAAGTTAAGCATGATAGCCTTGTACCTTGGAATGAACTTCCTGTTGTCTTTAGATCTCAGCTGAGACTTCCGTTGTAAATATACTTAATTATATACATAATTTGAAGTGAGGACACTCTTGTCTCACAAAGTAGATTAAATGCATTTGTGTACAACATTAGCGTATTTAAAAACAAATTATAACATATTCATCCACTAATTACCCAATTTTGTTAATCTACATCAGCCTGATGAACAGAATAATTCCCTCTGTACTGGTTTGTGATATATATATTTTTTTCTTCTTTGTTTTTGAGACAGAGTCTTGTTCTGTCACACAGACTGGAATTCAGTGGCGCAATCTCGGCTCACTGCAACCTCTGCCTCCCGGGTTCACGCAATTCTCCTGCCTCAGCCTCCCAAATAGCTGGGATTACAGGCACACACCACCATGCCCGGCTAATTTTTTTTTTCTTTTTTCTTTTTTCTTTTTTTTTTGTATTTTTAGTAGAGATGGGGTTTCACTATGTTGGCCAGACTGGTCTCGAACTCCTGACCTCATGATCCGCCCACCTCAACCTCCCAAAGTGCTGGGATTACAGGCATGAGCCACTGCGCCTGGCTACATAGAGTATTTTTATAGTACTTTACTGTAGGCAAAGTCCTTGTACTTCTACTCTCTTATTTACTTGTGAGTGATTTCCAATCAGTGGAAAAGCTAAATAGCCACATATACACCTGGCTATATCATTAAAATAACACAGAATATTAAACTTTCTCTTCCGTTATATTTCATTTATTTAATTGGATAAGCCATTTTAGCCAAGTTTAATTTAATTATGGTGATCATAATTACTACTGATTGGAAGAATACAACTTAAAACAGTTCTATGGTTTGGATACCTTGTCTTATGTGTGCTAATAGAAAACATCTCAGTAATTTCAAAGCTAGTAATAAAATATGGGAACAGTATGTCATAGCAGAAAGGGCCCTGGCCTTGAAATCATTATTCAGTTCACGTTTATATTCCTACTTCTCTTATAATTTAGACTATTTAATAGGTATTATCAAAATTATTTTTAAAAGTATTTATTTTTATATGACATGTACACACACATGTGCATTATAAAAAGACTCACAATACTTCAATTATCTTCTGTTGATGATACATTATCTATAGTGATTGTTACAAAAAAATAAATCTTCAAAATGATAAAACAAGAGTACAGCCTTCTCAAATCATAGCTAAAGGAATCAGGTGTATTTACTTAATCTTCAGATTCTCAGTTTTATTCATCTGTAAAATAGTGATAAAATGCTGGTTTACAACTTTCCAGAGTTATTGGGATCTCAAGAATTGACAGTAAAAATGCCCCATTAAGTGGTACATATATATAGATAAAGTGGTTATACCGAACTCTTAAACATGCACACATGCACACAAACAAAAATATTCAAAAACAACTTAGCGTATCTCATGGGAATTTATCTCTGAAAATGCCTGACTGCTATTAAAAATCCTTTAAATTTCAACAGTTACATGCCTTACCACCAAATAGCACCACTTAGAGTACTTTATATAAAGGAATGTTTTGTAAAACTTCTCAATTGGCAGATTCATTGCTCTATTAGTGAATGGCTATAAAATTTATATTTTCATTCTATATTCTTTTAACTAAGGACTTTAAAAAATCAAAATGATTTAGTATTTGCAATTTAGCAGCCTGAATGCCTTTAGTCGGAAGAGGTGTCTTGCGTACCAGAAGTTCATCTACAATTTGAAAGGTGATCTTTCTCCAAGAATTCTGAAATGCTATAATAACTTTATATGGCTCTCAACTGTTTCATTCTAAAATCTCAGGGCTTTTCTAATGTGGCAGATTTAACAAAATTCCAAGGCTCCAATCTTAGTATTTTAAACTAAATTGATAAATTAGATCCTTAACTTTAAAATTTCTAATCGTAATAAAAATACGAGGTTTAGCAATTCCTTCCTAGTCCTGCAATATGCATAAATTATAAATGAGTACAGCCTTTCTTTATTTCCTAGCTTTCTTTCTGTTTCATATGAATCTGAACTAGAAAGCATATTGAATCGATTTAAACTAGAACCCACAGAAAGAAGCTGGTTAAAGACATGGAGGCCAAATCATAGTCTGTGACCAGACTGGTTTGTCTAATGATGTAGTTGTCACAATAAATGGCTACATGCACAGATTTCTGTCTGGTTACACACTTGGCTTGAAATAAACATTCAGAGAATTGAATCCAAACATCGACTTTAAGGCCAAAAGTTGCCTTAAACTCTGCCAATCTCATGCTAATTCAACTGGAGTAACATGCTTTTTTGTTTTGTAACAAATGACTCTTTGAATCTATTAAACTGAAACTGATGATGATTTCGGAAACATGTTTGATGAGGTCATAATCTCTCTCATTGCAGTAGGTCTGGAACCTAATTTTCTTGTCAAACGTCACTTACGTATTCTGGTATCCTAGAAGTGAAAAGAATGATCCAAGAACTGGGAAAGGAAATACTTTGGCTCTGTAATTTGATTCATAAAAAGGGCCTGTTTAACCACTTATTTTGTGAATGCCTATTTTACAAGTTTAGAGATTATTCCTTGTCTGAAATTAGCTCTATTTCACCATCCTAAGGCCTTAAGAAAAGCAGATACTATGAGATTAGATACTTAGAAAATACTGTTAATGAAAAATAGTAGCATAACTAAAAATAATTTAAATAGGGCTCTGTTTGTGCGTGTCACTTATTTTGGCATGCTGTATACCTGTATTTGCAGATCTTGTATTCAATACAGTTAAAGGAAATAGCATTTAGAAATCATTGGGAAATATTAGTAAATAAAGAATGGGACATACAAAGTTATTTGGATGGAAGAAAAATATGCCAAACAAGAGACTTTTCCAAATTACTTGAAGACTAAAAGGATATATATGTATAACCAAGAATAAACATATTTATTTAGAAGATATTGATATACTATAATATTTTATGACAAAATAAAGAGAAAATACTAAGTTAAATATGAAAACGAGTGTCTAGTTAAATAGTACCACAATATTTTCTTCACTGAGTTTCTGATGCTATTTATCATTCTCCCCTTTAAAATAACTTACAAAAAGTGCTAGTTTTCTGTGTTGATATCCAAATGTGGAATGGCTTTTCATTTGGAACATGCAACAAATAGAAAGTTTTATTTTTCCATTCAAATTATGATATCATTCATGGGTCCAGGGCAAGCTACAAAATTTGTGGAGCTTAGTGCAAAATAAAAATATGAAGCCCCTTATTTCTTGAACTAAGAATTTCAAGACAGCAGCAACAAAGCATGAATCTCTTCTTAACACAGGGGCCTGTGTAATTACATACCCACAAAGCCAGCCATGAATGGGACCATCAACAAAACTTTCTATTGACTTGCATTTGTATTGCTAGTAGGTTTGAAAAGACATGAGTAGTAGTTACTAAAGCATCTTTCTGTTCAAACTAAATCAACAGAAAGTTACCCTCCAAATGAGTCCACCCATACCTATTTATCTGCCATATCAAAATGAACAAGCTGTTGAAAACATGGCAGCAAGGGCAAGAAGCAGAGGAATTAAGATACACATCAAGCCCTGCAGCTTCCTGCCTTTGATAGAAATGTACAATAGTGTACTGTCTGCAACATCCTTTCATTTCTCTGCTAGAGAGTTCTGGCTTACACCCACTGGAGTCTTGTGAAAAGACGCAACCCGTACTTAGGAAAGGGGTCAGACATGTTTGTTCATTTTCAATATCTTTTCTTTTTATATTAAAAAAAAAGATCTATAAATCTGAATTAAAACTCGAGTTTCGATCTGCCTCATTCTTAAATCTTCAACCTCACATAATACATTCATATAAAATATGAATAAAGCCTTTAAGACCATGACAAGATTAATTTAACTCATATATATTAATTTCATGAAACACCAAGTTCAACCCTTACATCTTTATTAGCATTGCAGTATATTGCTGACATATATATGTAGTCTGGGGTCACTTCAGAAATTGGCAAAGGAAATTACTCCCTTAATGCAGTATACAGGCACACCTCAGTAACAATGACACCTTTATCTTTCACTTATTGGCAAGTTTTATTCAGTTTCAAAGCTTGACTAATCCACAAGATAGCATCAGCATATTTAAATCCTTAATTTTATCAAATCCAACTTTATCTGGTAAATGAGGATGATTTCCACTTCCTTTCATCCAAACTCTCATGATAAGGGCTTTGATAAGATAGTATCATAAATTATTTTCCTACAGGGAATAGCTTCTAAGAAAAAGTATACTAACTAAAGGAGGGGAAAAATGGATTTATACGTTAAAAGAAATTTTGAAAAAATTAGCATTCATGATAGAAAGATCAAGAGATGGATTTTATCTTCCTAAGTTTTGAACTACATACTATCAGTCCAATTTTAGGTTTACTTTGTACCTCTTCAGTAAAAGCAAATGGCAGATAAATGTTTATTTTTTAATTTATTTTATACTTCTTAGTCATAAGTATTTGTGGCAGATGAAGCAATATCTATCAGTTTCCTAAAAGAAAAAAAATCAAGATTATCCACTTCTTCACTTACACTGTCTTAAATTAACAAGAACTAAATAGTGATCAGAAAGAGAAAAAGCAAGTACACATTGAGTATTCCTAATCCAAAACTCTAAAATCTGAAACGCTACAATATCCAAATTTTTTTGAGCACTGACATTACACTAATAGGAAAAGGTCATTAAAGCATTTCAGTCTTTGGACTTTCAGATTAGGGATGGTGAACCAGTATAATTGTCTACTGAATCATTTTTACCAAAAAATCCCAAATCTAAAACACATCTAGTCCCAAGCATTTTGGATAAGGGATATTCAACCTGTAATGTCAGTCTGAAGCATAACAATTAACTTATGCAGCCAAGGCTAAGCTATATCAGAATTTTAATAGTTCTCAGTGAACGCTATGAGCTCCTCAGTATCTTTGAAACCTGATAAACTACTTTATCAATTAGTACCTATGTACTACAATCGATTCTTCATGAGAAATAATTTGCTTTAATGACACAGAAATAAGCTACACTTTAAATCGGTACTCCTTTTCAGCTAACTATTAATATTTGTATTCTCCCAATATTCATATATTGAATCTCTAACTCCCATGGGATAGTATTAGGAGATGGGGTCTTTTAGAAATAATTAGGTGCAGTCAAAAGGGTGAAGCTCTCATGATGAAATTAATGCCCTTATAAAAAGAGAAAGAGATCCCAGAGCTTCCCTGTAAGGATACAGCAAAAAGATAGCCATCAGAAAGTCAGGAAGAAAGCTCTTACCAATAACTGAATCTACCAACATCTTGGTCTTGAACTTTCCAGTCTTCTGAACTGTGAGAAGTAACTGTATTGTTAGTCATTCAGTCTATGGTATTTTGATATAGCAGCCTGAGCAGACCAAGACGGTACTCCTAAAAAAATTTAGAAAGTATGCTGACAAATTCCCACCATATTAATACTAAGTATAAATATCAATGATATATGAAGAAATACTTATTAATATTATAAAATCCAGTTCTTGGTAATTTCCATTCTAATTCACTTCATTAATAACATTTTCCAGTGCTTTCCATAGTTAGCAATTACAATATAATGCCTAAATATATCATTTAGAGTAGTTTAAAGAGTATTGCTTAGAGTAATCCAAAATTGTGTATTCTCCACCTGCTAAGAGTCTAAAATTTCACACTAGTTTTATAGTAATTTTCTATCAATAGAGTCTGCCTTGCTAAAATAAAATAAACATATATATGTATATGTACATATGTATATTTGAAGTCCATAAAATAAAATGCTTTAATTCCCGTCAATCATAAGAACCATTATAAAAACAAAAAAAGAGAAATTAAATACACTTTTTGAAAATGCTAAATTAATTACTTGAGAAATGCTTCTTAAAAGTAATTGTGCCTCCCTAGATTATCAATTAAATAACTATAATTAGAAAAATTTTCTTCTTTAAGAGGCAAAAATGATTTACCACAAAATCTTCGTAACAACAAATTTTAAAGACTAGATTTTAATGTAAGGCAAGATGTACCTGGAAAATAGGTGCTTCTGAAGTGTTTTAACCTTTCATTAGCTCCCATTGACATGGTCCTACAGAGTTCATTTTACTATAATTAAGTTTACTAAATACTGAAATTCAATGCAAATATGAAAGCTTCAAAGAAGCAGAAGCATTTAGGCTTTCCTTAAAACGTATTTTCATACATGCAAAAAGAAAAGAGCCATATCCTATACTCTGCCTACACTTTATTCACATTCAAACAGTATTTGCTAACTTCTTACTATGTATACAGTACTTTCCCTTCATTTTTTTTTAACATTTCAGTTAAGGGCACATTCAAAATTCACTCTGTTTCTACTCCCAAATTGCTATAGAAAAACTGTTGAACTGAACTTTCAAAGTTAGTGTTTTTCAGACCAGACAGATAATGTGGTTTTCAAGTCAATCTGCAAATGACACTAAATGCTGTAATATGCAATCACTCGATTTGGAAGGAGGAGGCAAAGAGTTGCCTGCATTTGAAAGTATTAAGACAAACATATCAAATAGGAAAATTTGCAGACATCCATTACATTGTGTATCTATGTGGGTTCCAATAGACTGACTTTTTCAGAATCATACTAAACATGGAAATAAGCCAAAACAAAAAGAGATGGATTTGACTTTGAATAATTCTTCATCCTAAATTAGACAAACTACCTGTGTTAAGATACTATGTATGTGTATGTTTGCATACATATACATATAAATATATATGCATATATTTACCTTTAATGCATATTATAATATGCCCTGTTTTCAAGAGTTCAATTTCATTAATGTAGTAATTTAATTGATTTACTTATTATTTTTACAATATTTCATTTAATAAAAATTTTGAGGACTTACTGTGTGTGAGGAATGAAATGCATTTCATTGGCTTTTATATATTTTATGTTTAAGACATTTGAATATATTAGGCAATAAATCCACACCTAGAACTGAATTAACGTCCTATTCAATAGTTACAGTATCCAAAATATTTTTTATGTCTGAGATTCTTTAAACCTTCTAGCATTGAGACACTATTATCAGCTCTGGCAGAAAAACTATGATATTTTCTACTTTAAAATATAATCTCTACTTGTTTACACTATTTTCCTCAATGTATTTCTTAAATATCTTGTGCTATACTAAAATGAATTCATTATAAGTGCAAAGTTATAAAAACTACGTTACTGCATATATTATGAAAACTGAAACATCTGCTAAGCTTTCATAAAAGGTGCTGAGAATATGACACATTCATGCCTTTCTTTAATACATAAATACATCATTGTGATATGTATTTTCATTTTATAGCATTCACACCTAAATCCAAATTTCAGAAATGTTATATACAATATTCACCAAAAATACAGCCAATTATGTCTTCTTATACGTTAATACATTTCTGAAAACTGTTCCAAGAAGTAAATTCAAGATTGCACTATTTATTTTCCACTTAGGAGACTAATGTTAGGCATATAAGAAATGACATACTATAGCCAGCATTCAGTTATGCTCAGGAATGGCCCTGCTATACAAATAAAATTGAAATCTTAGGTTATATACATTTAATTTTTTTTTCTGTAGATCAGATTCATTTATTTGAATTATTTTGAAACCGTAATGTCTGCCTTAATGGGGCAGTTATTATACTTACCTCTTCAAATGCATGCATTTTAATTATGAAAGAATGGGATCTGTCCAAGTTTTCCAAATAAAAAATCAAAAGTTTGAATCATAAGCACACAGGCCTTTGTCTTTTCAGAAAGGTTTTTTGCTTGTTCGTTGTAACCATGTCCTCTTATAGAAGTTTCTTTCTGCATCTGACTCAAAGGAATATTCTCACTATTCTGAGGTCATGCTCTAGCCTTCCTAATAAACCATCCTCAGGTGTTATAAAGAGCTTTGCAAGGTAACATTCAGATATCCTTCATGACATGCCTCAAACTTATCATTACTTGCTCAATGGCTGTCTTTCCAGGCAAATAAAGAGCATTATGAGGACAGAGGATGTTTTATTCTTAGCACACATCACAGTGCTTGGGTCAATAAATATTTACTGAAAGAATGGCTAGATGAAAGTAATAATTGTATTCATAATGTTTTGTTTTTAGGAATCTTTTGGTTTCTGCAAACTTGGAGATTTTACTCTGGGCTGACACTTCTTTTCTAGAAGTTATAAATATGCCATATAATTGGTCATATTTGTCTCCAGTTTGTGATGATGTTTTTTATTTCCTATAGTCAGAAATGCAAATATTTTTAAAGCCTAAACATAATTCATCAACCACATATCTTAAAAAATACTTATTTCAAAGAATGTCAGTGGAAATTATGAGTCAATATATTTTAAAAAGGTCCCTATGCCTGGTTATATTTGTTTAATTGGATATTCTACACTTTTCTAGAGATTCTATTTACTTACAGTCAGATGAATTAAAACCTATTGGTTTGTATTCCACAGTGTTCCTTCTGAAAACCCTTTTTAGCGTCACACTGATAGCTGCCAGTTATCAGACAAAAGGCTCTTCATGTTGATAAACTGCCTACGTATATTGAACCAACAATTCCACAATTTCAATTGCCTTAGCACTTTTCTTATGCCTTCTAGTCTTGTTTTCTATATCTAGTGTTTAAAGTAGTACAAAATGTTCAACACATTATAGTATATGAGAAACCACTTTCCTTGGGGGCTGTCACTTTGGGATACTGTCAATAAGAATGAGGGATTCTCCATCATGCCTGGTTTCTTACATTGTTCAACTGAAAATCAGTGTTTTTCAAAAATGTCTTTAAGAACCACTAAGTGAATGGAGATAGAAGATTGTCAAAACTATCTATATCATCATGCTAGGAAAATTTGAAGACATGGAAAATGGTGTGATTTTCTGTAGGGTTCTCTGTTTGAAAACATAGAATTTTGACCTGATTGCATAGCTCTGGATAATAATGTATTGGGGTCATCTGTGTAATCACAAGAGATTAAAAACTCAACCACTAAGGTGAATGTGTTTAAGAATACTGTTGGAAAAGTCTAAATGATTTCAGATTAACACACACACAACTCTAATTCAAAGTTTTCATCGAGAAGATATCTAAGGAACAAATATGTAGAAAAGTTATCACTTCAGGGAAGGCAAATATGATGGTGTGGTGTCACAAGGGAATCATGCAGTTTTAAAGATGTCCACAGTGATAATGCACCATTGAAATGTATCCCAGACTTAGAATCTTCTAATGTGACTAAGTAGATTTCTAAGTGCTCAATGGGATAATACATCATCTGTCCTTAATATTTCCTGGATGCTGGTGAACTGTCACAAAAGCATTCATGATTAAGAAACAGCAGGTAAGGCTGGGAGCAGTGGCTCTCGCTTGTAATTGCAGCACTTTGGGACGCCAAGGTGGGTGGATTACCAGATGTCAGTAGTTCAAGACCAGTCTGGCCAAAATGCTGAAACCCCGTCTCTATTAAAAATACAAAAATTTTCCAGGCATGGTGGTACACGCCTATAGTCCCAGCTACTCAGGAGACTGAGGCAGGAGAATTGCTTGAACCCGGAGGGCAGAGGTTGCAGTGAGCTGAGATCGTGCCACAGCACTCCAGGCTGGACGACAGAATGAGACTTGGTCTCAAAACACACACACACACACACACACACACACACACACACACACACACACACGAAGTGGGGGAAAAATCTGGTGCTTTGCAAAGTCGTCACAAGACACATCAAAATAAATTTGTCTTAAGCCACTTAGACAATACCAACCAACTTTCACCAGGCATAATCCATGCACAACCAAAACCTTTTACTGTGACAGCAAAGCTCTTATGGAGCTCTATCTCATCAGTGGTCTACCATTATAAGATATAAAAGACTAGTGGATCCTATTCAGAAAACCATTTGTCTTTGCTTGGTATTAATTTTGGTAGGAGATGAGTTACCAAGTTAGAAATTAGTGTGGTCCCAAATTAAAATATTAAAAAGAACCACCTAAGGTAAATATAAATACGTGATATAAAATTGTCAAAACCAATCCTTTCGGATCTTACATCATTTTCAATGGAAGTATATACCAGTCATTGCTAATAGCTGGTTAATATTTTGTGAAATACCATAGAATAAAATAGCTTTAAATAATTTTTTATTCTTAATATATGAAGAATTCTATATTAGATATTCTAGAAGATACCAAAATAATAACTTAAGAGGATAAAAGATGATAAAAGTAAAATAATCTGTGTAAACAAATACTATGAGTAAAGCTAGCAATATAACCATATCTATGACACTTAAGTACATAGGGTTTAGGTAAGTGAAGACGGCAAATAAAAATAAAATTATAAGCAAATTCAGCATACTTAGAGGAACAATTAGTCATACGGGCTGAAAACATGTTACGGTCACCACACACAGCACAAATAAAAGCTCTGTAACGCAGCTATCTTTCTAACACAGCAGAAGATACCAAAAGCTACAGTGATTATCTGAATCACAGAAAAAAGAGGTGTCACCTTTGAGTTGAAAGAAGATCATGCATAGAGGTTCAACAAGTAATGTGAAGAGTTGGTAACCATTGGCAAAACAACATGCATCTTCAGTGAGAAAATGCTATATTGATCATTTCAGTTCGTACTACAAGTAGAAAAGCAGCAACTAAGTATGACATGCATGTGCCTTATTTTTATCTACACATAGGCTGTCTGCTCTATAAAGCTTCTGGGTT
Organism: Theropithecus gelada; assembly: GCF_003255815.1. Classification (NCBI taxonomy): domain Eukaryota; kingdom Metazoa; phylum Chordata; class Mammalia; order Primates; family Cercopithecidae; genus Theropithecus; species Theropithecus gelada. The sequence goes on from NC_037680.1 coordinate 89,112,933, forward strand.
AGTGGACAGATACATGAAAATGATTAAATGCTAATTGTTACCCATGTAGCATGATAAAAATAAAAATAATAATACTACATGCATATCTATTTCTAAAATTCTTTGAAGTCTGTGCATTTGATGCTGTCTCTTGATAGTTTTGTATTTCTATATTCAAATTTAAGGGAAGGTGATACACCATGCAAAGAGAACCCTTCATTAAGGTATACTTTCACTAGATGAGAGTAGACACTCACTTGACTTTGTGATTTGAATTACTGAACCAATGCTATAGGAAAGTGTGCCTATGGCCCAGATTTTTTGTCCATGAGGTATTTTTTCCCAAATTCCCAAAAGTTTATTATTAAAACCTAAATAACATTTTGGAATTTTATGTTTAATCATTAGCTTTTAAAAGTAATAACTTCTAAAATACAATCTACAATTATTAATTATCATAATCATTGGCAGTCATGACTTAATATAAGCTATTTCTTATCAGATGTTGTTTAGCAATTCATCTTAAAATTCATTTTGGTGTCTGAATCTCCTTGGGGCTAATACAAACCTGCCATACATCAAGTCATCCTATAATCAACTACCTACTTAACTATTAGAACCAAAGAGACTATCTTTGTTTTACTTTCAAGACTTCAGACTGATGGGTCATTAAACAAATATGTACTGAATGCCTACCTACTCTGTGTCTGGTACTGTGCCTGGACCTTACAATGGTAGGACTTTCCCTGCCACTAGAGAGCCTACAGAATGAGTGAAGTTCTGTGCCATCCCTGTTGATTCCCCTTCAAGCTATTCCCCATGCACATATATACACATATATCCAAAAGAAACAGGTAAAGTCCACCTATGCACATAAAAGCCCACTTATTTTTTCTCCCTATTAGAAGAGAACAACTTTTCACGGCTATATAAAAAAGATAACTTTGCTATTTTCTAACATGTATTTTTACAGACAAGTAGTACATAATACATATACTAAAACTTTGCTAAACAAAGTTGATTTCTTACTGGAGCAATTAATTGACCTCTAAAAACAGTTATAGCTCACCTATAGTAATCAGATAAAACTAGATTACCCTGGATTAACACATGATTTTTTTATTTTCTTTTTTTGTTTGTTTTTGGTGTAGAAGGGGAATGTTGTGAAAGAGAAGAGTTGGAAAATCCAAAACTATACAAATCCACAAATACTTAATGTCCATAAACAAAGAAAAAACCTTTTACTTATCTTCAGAAATGAAAGTATAAGCAGAAAGACAATAAATCAAATTGTTAATTGTGGTATTCTATTGGAGACGATGACCCAAGTCATTTCAGTTATACATAAAGAAAAATAATGTTGTAGGTGATACCTAATGCTATCCATGTATCCGTGAAGAAAAAGTACTACACAGAAATATGAACACAACTAATCAGATTTATCTTTTATGTATGGCATTTTATAGATGCTAGCAGATTTTTCTAAGCTTTCTTAAAACTGTCATTATAAAATATTTGTAATACTAAGGTCAAGAATTTAATTTAATATCATAGATCTAACTCATTAACTCGTTTGAAGTTAAAGTAAATCAAATGTTAATGAACTTTAGTGTTACAATATTTGCTCAAACTAAAAAAATTATTTAGAACTATAACGTGTGATATATAATATATAACAGATATATATTTTGCATGTAATATATAATATATATCACATGTGTTGGATAAATATATATATTATCAAAAATATATATAAATAGATACATATGCATGTATGTTCATATATATGTATCCTTATATATTTATCCAATAATCAGCATATTATTACAAAGTAATTGTGTATTTCTCCAAAAATAATGAGGCAGTTGTTATTTAAAACAATAACATCAAAAAGTTTCCTCAAAATAAAATACATCCATATTTTAACGTAATTGCAATTTGGTCATATTGGTTATAGTATAAACGTAATATTGATTTAGAAGGACACATTTTTCAGATCTTAGGAAAATTACATGTAACAAATTCATCATTCCTGCATCTCCCTCTTCCTTTCTTAGTTACACTGTATGTATCTTTATCACTTCACTATTTATAAACTGATCTATCAATGAGTAACATTTTTTAAATCATTGTCCTTGCTTCATTCTTTTTCCCATCATTTTCTTGCTAGTTGGTACCCATCATTCTAACCCACATTTGGGAGATAGGAAAGTTTATGTATTCCTCATTTTGTTGTACCTGTCCACCTAATGCCTTAAAAAACAAATTATTAATATGCAGGATAAGTCACCTAATCATGTGAATTAGCAGCTTCGTGGTTTAATTATAATCATAAACTTTTCTTCTGAATCAATGTTCATGTATTTATCTTCAGAAATGTTCATTTCCGAATGATATGATGTAGATAAATGTTCATTTATCTTCAGAAATGTTTTCTTATATTAAAAATTCAAATCTGAGACTTTATCTCCTTTTACATTTTATAATGTCTGAACTTCTTTATAATCTATTTTAGACTCTAACAACTTTGTAAATGTATTACTTGTCATTGTTCTCTACTTTTAAGTTTGAATGTGATATCACTCTTTATAGAAGGCTCAAAGCAAACCTCAGAATAAGTTTTGAATTGTTTTAGTTACTTTTTACATGCATTTATTTCCAAATGTACATTAAAATATTAGGTTGGTGCAAACGTAATTACAGTTTTTGCCATTAAAAGTAATGACAAAAACCACAATTATGTTTGCACCAACTTAATAGTTATTAGAAAGATGGTGGTTATACAAATTAGTTCTCTTTCATCACACATTTTCTTCTAAATGTATATTTTCAAGTGTTTTAGTAATTTCTTGCAGCTGAAATAAAGAAGCTGATATTTTTATTAAAAAGTTTTCAGAGAACCTCACATCTCTTTCTTTATCTCTACACTGCTCTTTGGCTTTCTCTAAACATACATCTGCATGCACCATAAATATATTTATTGTGAATATAAAAGTTCCTCAAGTTTCCTGTGTGTTTATGTCTAACATCGCTGATCTATAAGGCATATATTAAACGTTAATGTTTCTTTAGTAATAATGACGCTCTTGTACCACTACCTATCCACACTCTCACACAATCACCCTTTTTGAAGTAAAGCCTATATTTTAAAAATAATTATTACAGATTGTGAGTGCAATCTAGGATCACATAGCAGAACTAAAAGCTAACTGGCCCACCCACAAAGTAAATGTGAGAGGGCTCACAGTAGCCATACTCTAGCCAACTAGTGCTGACAGATACCAGATACCAACAGATATAACCAAATGTTACACATTTGTGTTTGCACACGGGATAAATATTTTCCTGACCAATCTATACTTTTGATGATTCAAGCTACAGGATAAGTTGTAAAAATGTCTGTTGCACTTACCTACATTACTTAATAGTATCTTCTAGTAATAGACAACTGTTTTACACCATTTTAGTAGGAAATCTATTTGTCATTCAATTCCATTTTCTAATGCAGTAGTCCAGCTCAGCCGGAATGCATTATTGATATGGAAATGAGTGTAATTAGCAGCGTAAATGATCTGTTATTTATGATACAAGTCAGAGCAGTAAATCACCATTGGCTCACTATCATTACTATGCAAATAGAAGAAGGCAGTTAATGGTCCATGTGTTAAAAACAGGCCACTTGCTTGCTCATTTGCAAATGAAAGGCAAGGGTGAGAGTTTAAGGTAGAGATGACAGTTTATCATATTGTCAGTCCTGGTACTTGGACTTAAGAAAACCAAGACACACCAATCATTATGCTAGTTTTAAAAGTTATCCCCTTTCTCTACTGTATATTCTGCCTAGAACCTATTCTTATAGCACCTTCAAACTTAATTTGGGTTCCCTGTGATTTGCATTTGGAAGTGGAAATAATTGTGAGAGTGCTTGTAAGTGTTTTGCACTGTATGAGATACTTTTTATGCCATATGGGAAAAACACAATAAAAATTCACTACTATGAAATAAAATAGCATCATTGGTCATATAATTCCCTTCCTTTTCCTACAAACAAATTTTGTTTTCTTGTAAGGAAAGAAACTAGCAATAATTTGAGTAGTCAGAGACTAAAGGAAATATTAGTGAGCTTTACTGGAAATTATTCAGTATACCTAAAAGAAATTGGTCTGCCTGTCCTGGTTGCTCTCTTTTTGTTTAATATTCCAGGGAATGTGAGAGCTTGTGAGGAAACTTGAGTGCGTTAGCAGCAGACCAATGCTTGCCTAGTGAAATGGGAACAAAGGCAAGACACATGAAAAGCTAGAGGAAGAAGAGGGATTGAGGGCAAATGCAAATTCTGCAAGCTTCACTTGCATAGATCTGATCATTTTTTAAAGTATTTGACAGACTTTCAGAAATACAGAACTGAGAAAGAATAACAATGTCTTTATATTGAAGGTGTACATAGTAGAAAGGATCTCAATCTCACATAGATTAAATTATCTCCATCTTTGCAAATATATAAATAAAACTGGCAAATCACAAAACCTTATTTTTGTTTGTTGTTATTTTTATCAAGCTATGAATTCAAGAATGACATACAAATTGGGCAGGAATTTTATATACAGAAAATGATAATAATATTTAAATAGTAGAAAATACTTTTTCTTATACCAACATGTTTTCTTAAATTATATGTACAGAGTGGTTGGACCAATGCTTTAATTCATCTTTCTTATCAGTTTATGTTTTGTAAATATTATATTTTTCTTTAATTCCAAGGAAATAGGCCATTGTATTTCCTTGCCTCACTGGTTTTTCCAAAGATAATCTTCTTTCTTGGCTTTTGTTTTTGAAACCTTAAACCAGGAAGAAAGATTATATGAGGAATCTGAAAAAGTCAAACTCATAGAACCAAGGGGTGAAATGATAGTTGTCAGGGACTGGAGAGGAGAAAATGGGAAATGGCTAATCAATGAGCATGAAGTTTCAGTAAAGTAAGATTAATAAGAAGGTCTACAGATCTGCTGCAAAACATTGTACCTATAGCTAACAATACTGTATTGTATACTAAAACTGTAAGAAAATAGATTTCATGTTGTGTTCTTATCACAATAAAATAAAATTTAAATAAAGTAAAATAAAACTTTAAGTCCAGTGAGAAGTTTAAGCTAGAGGAAAGGTGGATGGTTTGGGGGTGAGCCCCTGCATTTGTTATCAAGAAGAGAAGAGACAAGTGCATACTCACCAAGTCTGGGAAAGGAAGGGACATCTGTAGGCCTAACAGATAGAGGGATCCAAGTGCACTCCCAGGCAGCACTCAGGAAATGAACTGACTTCAGGGGAGGGATTATGTATTCCCCAGTGTATCAGTCAGATTTCCAGCAACTGGTTGACGAGACATTCAAATAAGGATAATTTTAAAAATGTTAATATAAAAGTTATTAATTTTAAGGATTTGGGCAGTATAAAGGAATTACTAAGAATAGTGTGAGAATGAGAGCAGTTTATTTGAGTTGGTATTAGCCCCAGGCCAAGCAAGACTAAAGCAGGGAAGAGAAAGATTATAGAACAAGGAGAAGCTTACAAAAGCAGCTTCCTTCAGAGCAGCAATGACCTTCCCTTGAAAGTCACAGATTAAGAAGATCTCACAGAGAGGGAACCAGGAGAAAAAATACTCAGTTTCACTGTCCTTTCTCTCTCTCTGATTTCCTGCTGGGGCTTTCCAAATGGGTCATTGGACAATCCTAAACAAAACCCAGAAAGCAGAGGAGTCTACTGATAATCATCCACACAGGCCAGCCTTCCAACAATCAGAACACAAAGCCAGGATTTCTGAGGACGCAGTGGAGTTTTCTGTCTTCAAGGGATTATACAAGTGTGGATAGTTGAGCATATCAAAGGAGGAGGCTGTCATAAACCAAAAACTAAGAATCCCCCTCTAAAATTTCATATGACATATACCAAAATTTACTACATTTACTAAGCTCTTATGCCCATGGATTATGCTAAGCACTTTATATAAATTTTCTTCTCCCTTACAATATTTTGAGGTAGGTCCTATTACTATTCTCATTTGACAAAATAAGAAACCACGGCACACAGAAGTAATTATCTTCCTAAATAACACATGATGAACACATGACGAAATCATGGCAGTTAGATTCAAACCCGTGTAGGTCTGACCCCAGAGCCTGTTCACTTAATGACTTCATATAATTCTTCCCTATATTTGACATAAATGTGCTGACAAGATAGATTCCCAATTGTGGAAAGTAATTAAAATAAAATGCAAAAATAGTTAAAATTATTCATAATAATTTGAATTAATAGGTTCTTATAATTAATATTTGTTATAGTTTACCTTCTACACTGAAACATTAAGTTGAAAGAGAGGCAGAAGTAATGGGATTCATACATATGCAGAATTGCGCCATTGCTTTAAAATGAAATGAAGATGAGAGAACCACTTAAAGAGATATTATAGTTGTTGGACAGATTAAATAATCCACTTTGCTAAAATGCAACTGGTAAAGAAAATAAATAATGCTTATGAAAGGAACTAGATTCAGGTCTATTATTTGGCTCAGCTTTGAATATTAATTGGTTTTCCTCTTATACTAATATTTGTGTTTTATATACATACATAGGATATGCTTTATTTAAGTAGGAACCACATATGTTAAAAATGTGTAGGTAAAATATAACTAGCAGTCATATTATTGAAATCTACACCATGTCCATATCAAACATCTTATTTAAGCCAGAAGAACATTTTTAAAACATAAAACCTGTTAATAAAGAGAAATTCCTTAAAAGGAAAAATTGCTTTCTACAATCAGTTATGTCTCTTTGCAGGTTGCATTTACTTTGCATGCTGTTTTTTTGTTTTTGTTTGCTTTTTTGTTTTTTGTTTTTTGAAATGAAGTCTTGCTTTGTTGCCAAGGCTGGAGTGCAGTGGCGCGATCTTGGCTCACTGCAGCCTCCACCTCCTGGGTTCAAGTGATTCTCCTGCCTCAGCCTCCTGAGTAGCTGGGATTACAAGTGCCTGCCCCCACGCCTGGCTAATTTTTTGTATTTTTAGTAGAGATCAGGTTTCACCATGTTGGCCAGGCTGGTCTCAAACTGCATGCTGTTTTTATATTCGAAGAATACTATGTTGTATACATATTGAGATCCCATTACTAATCTTGTTTAGCATGAGGCAACTAAGTCATTGAGTACAGAGTTATTTTCCAAAATTATTCAATCTCATGTTGAGAAAGCAAGAGGAAAGACGAGGTGGGAGATAGGGGATGGGAGAAGCAAGAGAGACTGAGAGAGAGAGACAGAGACAAAGATTAAGATTGTGGTGATGAGTTTAATGACCTTCTGCCTCCAAACCTGGTCACATTGATGTAAATAATAAATACGTGGTTGCACTGCTTTTCCTTAGAAGGAAACATAGATTTACTCCTGTATCTCTTCTGATATCCTTGATGTTTTCTGAATTTTGTATTCAGACTGATTGACATTGGTTCCTTCTTTGACAGACCTCTCTGCAGAACCTCACACTCCTATATCCAGGAGGAGGAATGCTACTCAGCCTCTCTGTTTGGATGGCAGGTAGCATAATAAGCACATGTCACATGAACTCCTGATCTCTTGGTCTATATTCTCATCTAAACAGCTCCTTTCATGGTCTTCTTCATCTCATCTCAGTTGATGGCAACTCCATCCTTCCAATTGCTCATTAAAAACCAAAAAAAAACCCTTTGTAATTATTTTTATTCTTGTTTTCTTTGAAATTTCACATCATATCTCTCAGTGACTCCCGCAGGCTCCCTCTCCCTTTAAAATCTTTCAAATATATTCAGAATCCCATTGCTTCTCACCACCCCCACTGCTTCTACTCTGGATAAAGTCAACACAATCTCTTACCTGAAATATTGCATTTGCCTTTGACTCTGTTCAGTGTATTCTCAACCAAAGAGCAAGAGTAATCCTCATTGAATGTATATCAGATCAGGTCACTCTACTTCTCAGCACTCCTCAATGGCTTCTCCTATGTCTGAGAATAAAAGCCAAAGTCTACTACATACCTTTCCTTCCGCTATTATTCTATGATGACATCTCTCATGACCCTTGCATTTTCTTATCCCATCAACATATAGTGTTAACTATTTCCTTGAACATTCATCACAGGGCCTTCGTACTTGCTGTTTGATTAGTCTGCATCACGCTTTCACCAGCATCTTCACTTCCCTCAGATCTTTACTCAAATGCCACTTCTTCAGTAAATCTCTCCCTGGGGTACCCTATGTGAAACTATAATCTCCCAACATTCACTTTCCTCTTTCCTAATTTATTATTCTCCATAATACTTATAGTCTAGACTTCTATAGCTTTATCAACTCTTAAGAAAATACAATCTCTGCCAAATCAAGGATTTTAAACTACTTTGTCCATGACTGTTTTCCAATGATTAGAGCATGTACTGAAGTGAATTAAAAGGCAAATGAAAGACAGGACCTCACTGTCATTTTGTAACCCAGGTTGTCTGTTCTTAGATTGATCTATCTCTGCTGTTGTCACCTTGAGGGATGGCCTTTCCTGAAAGGAGGTGGAATCAAAATTTCAATGGTAATAATAAAATACTATTTTTTTAAGCTTGTTAATAAAGATCAACAGAATTTTATAATTAAGAAATGCCATTTTAGACAACAATTGTAAATGTCTTTTCTCCCAAAGTGCAATATTAAAAAACAGTCAGTAACTTTATGTTTCTGTGAAATATATTACTGGTGGCAATTTGCTTTTAAGTTACTTGTAATATGATTAAATAGTAAATAATTAGGAGCATGGTACTATACAAATTTTCCAGTCAACTGTGAATCAGTTTATGTCTAAAAATTTAATGGGTTCTCTCTCTATATAAAACGTGATCAGAGGTGCATTCTGCTAAGTGTTAAATAACTTGACTTCTGTAAATATAGCCCTAAATTTTCTAATTTTAAGGCAAAATTAGATTTCAGTATGTCTAAATATCACCAAGAGCAGTAATTAGCAGTTATATCAGCTTACTGAGAATTAGTTGATAAGGATCAAATTAGATTTTTAAATCATCATTGCAAATTATGAAGCTCTGTTTTTAAGAAACACATTTTACATCATTAATAACCCACAGAAGTTGTGAAAGGTGAAAAATTTTTTAAAGAATAATTTCTGAGAGACAATCCTTTAGTTTGCCCCTTCACTGAAGAATCACTCATGTAATTAACTTGCCTCATCTCTTCCCTGAGTTATTCAGATGGTCAGTGAGAATAGTAATGGCAGTCACAAACTTCTGGAATCATCTCCAAGTCTGATGATACAGCGTTATGTGGTATTTTCTACCACATAACCAAAGCTCTAGACTATATGAAGGGGTATCTAGTGCTTACATTTGTAACATTGAAGGGTTTTATGTACCCCTTCAAATGTTTCAGAGCTTTGGTGTGGTAGAACAGTTATTTATAACATATAAATCTGATACTACAGTACAGAGAGTTACATGTTATGCATGCTTAAAGCACAATATTTTAGAAATTTTATACTGCATTTAGCTAAATACTTCATTTGTAGAGAGTAGCCTTCACAGGATAATTAATATTCTCTAAAAACTTCCACTAACTGAAATTTTTACAATGGATTTTGTTAGTTAAGTTTTAGTTTACAACAATTATAAGTGTGAGAATTCATATGGAATCTGTATAAAATAAGAGAAAATTTTCTTTTTACCTTCCTATTACATGTAGAACTTCTGCTAAGACTAAAATATTCCTTTAATAAATTGAGAAATCATTGGTTAATTTCAAATTTCTCACCTCTGAAAAAATTATATATGATTTTGAAAAGGCCAACATATTCAATCCCCTGTATTTTTATAGACAGAAAAATAATCACATTTAAAAACTGCCAAATTACAAAAAGTTGCAAATGGTATTCCTTTAATACAACTTTCAGGCCTCATTTATTCCTTACTCACATACCAGGTTCTCAAACAAGAACAGCTGACCCAAGAAGAAAATAGGTCCTTCACTAAAATTCTTTCTTAGAAGGGCTATAACTATATAAACATCATTGGTAGTAATATATATATATATATATATATATATATATATATATTAACATATTGAAACATTAGAAAATATCATCTATTATATCTTAATTCTATAGTAAATCAATAGAAAGACACAATAATCTTCAACATAACAAATCAAACACATTGAACTCTCTGCATGTTGGGGTGATGAATGTATTCTATGCATGGCAGTGTGCATTCAAATTCAAAGCCTTGTTTACTTAATTTTTGTCATACACTCTAATAGTGTCATTACATGGAAGAGAGATGCCCAAGGATATACTTTAAGTTTAAGAATTATTTTCCTCTGTTCAGCTGTTAAACTACCTCTCAGGAAACCAATAATTCACTTAATTCAAAGTGAAATTAAGCAAGGTGACTCAATTATGTGACTTTATGTTCCAGTTCCTATACATGCTTTTAAAAAGAATGTTTCAGATCATTTTACCCCTTAGGGGTCAGTAGGAGAATAACCAATCTAAAATAGAATTTCATAGTGTAAATTCACATCCATGTAATCTAAATTGTGTCCTCTGGAGTTTTAGAGACCACTAACAGTTAAAGCATAGTGGATATAGTAAATTCTGAAATCCCCTGAATGAATGAATACAAATTTCATATGACTGGACACTGTTTGAATTACAGAGCTACTAGAAAGCCAGAGATACAGCCAAGTGAAAATATTTTTCCCTAAAGTATCTAGATGATGCTTATGGATACTACAAGTCTTCTACACCTTAAAACATTAAGTAAAATTGCTAGAATTTATATTTACCCTATATCATTTGGAACATCAAAGATTTAAAGAAGACATATTTTTCTCACATAGACTCTCAGGTGGCCTTTGGGGTAAGAGTAGGGGGAGTGTGGGGCGGGGAAATAACTATACTGCTTTTTACCATGACTTAGAATCCATGGAGTCAAGAGATAGCACCCATTTATATACGCACACAGACACACAGTCACCTTAGTAAACTTCAGATTCTCAAAGGGAATCCTCTCTTGTGGCAGGCCCAGTTTTAAGAATCAAAACACATTCCATTCTCCTTCAATGTGCCAGCAGACAATTCTTTTGTAATCGTATAATATGGAATCAGAACAACAAGGTTTCACATTCTTCTATTATGTAGAGCATTCTTATTGCATACAATTGAGAAGAGCAATGTAAATGTGCAGCTATTCTAACCTGCCTATTGGATAAAAATGTAAAATACCAACAAGTTTACTGCTCAAGATTTTCCATCCTTTATCCATTTGCAGAAGAAAAAAAGACAATTTTCAAGAAACAAACGATTTAAAGTCCAGATTTATTTGATCTGAATGAAATTGAACTCAAACCTTTTTCTACTTACAAGCATATTTATCAAAAGCTAAAATAATTTGTTAGGTATCCATTCATATTTCTTATAGGAAAGAAACAATTTCATTTCTAAGTCTTATAGGAAATTGTTTCTAAAGCTATGAGTTTAGAAAAGATCTGAAATCAAGACATGACCAGAAGAAATTACAAGAAAAAGATTACGTTGATATTCCTCCTGGTGCCCTCCTGTTTTCAGTGCCCATCTCCAACCATTCTACCTAATCCCCAGGAGAAATCTTCTCTAGACCTATTACCACACACCTTGATTTCCAAGTATTTCTAGCTAAGGGAATATCAAGCGAGTTGTCCCTCTCTGAGTAGCCTCCAAGACTTACAAACTATAGACTTGATGTTAAATTTTGGACACCATAAATAATTCTGGGCAACACTTGTAGAGAAAAGGAAAATTCTACACAATATGAACACCTGTTTATTTTGAAGACATAATATTGCCTTTCTCTGGAATTCTAAATGGTGATATCAAAAGACCCCTGTTTACAAGAAACTAATGTAAATTTTTGTTAATTTTTCTATCAGAGGAAAATGCAATAAATTGCATAATTAGAGGAAATCCATAGTGCAAGAATAAAAACATGAATAAAGCCAATGATAAAAGCTAAACTTTATCATGTACACACTAAATCCCAGGCTCTAGATGAAGTATTTTCCATGTATTTCCTAATGTACTAATATTTGCCCTGAGATAAATGTTAATATTATTTAGATAAGAAAACATAGTATTAAAAATTATACATGGTTCAAGCTCCAGACCTAGGATTTGATCCCAGGGTTCTCTGATCCCAAAGCTCCAGCTTTTAAAAATTATATTTTAATACTATGTAAAAATTGACTTAGCACTTATAAATTTATATTTAAATATTTTGCTGAAAGAAAAAAAAGAAATAATTATCCTTTGGTGGTTCCCAGAAAGTTCCCAGATATGCCAGGAGTTAAAAATGATTCTCTATTCAGAATCATGCTCAGTGAATAGAAAATTCAGTATATGGCCCAAAACAACAGAGTAATTACAAGCATAAAAGCAGGAAAATGTGCCATAAAAATTTGTCAATCATTGTATATAACATACAGAAGACCAGAAATTGGTGAATAAATTAGTACATGTAATCTCTAGAATACGTTTCTAGTCAACACTGTCAGCCATATAAACAGGACATGGTAAATAAAAAATCTCAGAAAAAGCAATCAGTAAGATCTTAAAACTGAACTGAATCAATTCATTTAGAAACTAAAAAGTTTATATGAGTTATAAATCACATATTAAAAGAAATATATATCATCTACATCTAACATCATTCTACAAATGAAAAACAAAAATTTTAGAAAGGCACATTATCTCCAAGGAGGCATGGCTGACATCCACCAAATACGATAAGAAAATATACTACAATAATTAAAAGACTCAGCCAGCTTACATTGATAGGTGATTCTATTTCCAGGATAAATGCACTGATATCTCCTCAAGACGAAAAAGAATAAGATAAATATTTACTAAGTAGCGATGTGATCTTGTGTCAATCTCTCAGAGATTTCATTTCTCCTTTCTAAGTCTCAGCTTCTCTACATTCAAGTTTTAAATACAACAGTTTTATAGAATATTATTTGCCATTTTTGACACATGGGAAGAAAATATATAAGTGAATTCTATATATATATTCAGCTCAAATAACAAAAGTTAAGATTGACACAATAATCTCAAACTATATTTGCCAGTAAACCTTCAATCAGTAATCCCATGAACATAACTAGAATTGCCGAAACTTTCTCAAATAAAGAGACTTTTGCAGGTTAGACTTAAGTCAAATGCTTCATCATTAATTCCAGCAGGCAAAGAATGGAAGTGGGTAGAGCACACCAGAGACGAGAATAGGTTGGAGGCCAGGCAAACTAGAGGTTATAAATGGAAGCACTAGAGGCTAGAAAAGAGTGGGTTGGAGACTAGGTAAACCAGAGGGTTTTAGTACAAGCAAGAGAGTAAGGCTAGAGAGCCCAAGGCCATGTAAACGCCAAAGACTGGTTGTAAAGCAAACTGTATAATCTCAGGGCAAGGTAAATTATCTACCATAAGGAGATTCACAAAACTGAGCAAAGATCAAATGTAAGGTAAAAGAAGACTTGCATTTTGCCCATCCGTGGTGGTCTTTATTCTGCATTCACCCCATTAAGAACCACTCCTAAATAAGTTTGACTGAGAGAATACAGAGAGATTACTAAACAAAGCAGTCTGCTAGAACTTATTCCAGCTCTCTGGGATACAAGTATTTTCCTTACTCTTACCTGCTCTCAAGCTAAAGGATTTCCCATTAATGGTAAAGTTCTCAGCTGGAGAATGAACTTGGCAGTAAAATCAGAGAGCTTATGTAGCAATTTTTGAGTTGTAAAAAGCTGTAATAACTAGAATTCTGCTTTCCTTTATATTATAAATAGAAAACTCCAGGACGTGATAAGCCTTTTAACCTATGCTACGTGTATGCATGTTCTGATACACACACACACACACACACACACACACACACACAAAGAAGTTTGGTCAAAAGTAAATTTTTAGGATAAACTCATTTGTCTGGCCCTCTCTGCCTAATTATGCCTCCCCTCCCCACTAAAAGCTCTTAAGTATTCTCTATTGTATATGCTACAGAATAATGTTCAAATGCCTTTGTAGGTCACAAAAGGAACTCCATAATCGGGTTAATATCCACCTCCTAGGCCTGATTCTGTAGTGACTTTTTGCCTTGCTCTTTGTGCCTTAGAAACACTGTACTGTCTACAGTCTTTTGTCCACACCATTCTGTTTCTTTCCTCCATGACTTTTATTCTATGATTTCCTCTAATTGGAATACCTCATCTTCCTTTTTATCTATCTTATTTATTCTTTACGACTTACCTTAAAAAAATTCAACTCCTTAAGAAAACCACCCTGATATTTCATCACAATCACTCTCTGGTTCCTCAGAGTACCTTCTCATTCTCTAGTTCTGCTTACAGAGTATCCTGGGCACAAATTTAGCCTATGTACCATGTTATCTCGTGAGTATCTGTTTGCACATGTTTAGAGTGAGTTTTACATCTATGAGGCTAGCCCTATGGTGGCTGCTTTTTTTTTTTTCTAGACTAGTGCTCATAATTCATATAATATCTACTATAAAGTCATAAAAATGCATTTTTATGACTGTAAGGACAGATGTGATATAACATTCTATAATGGGAAGAAAAAAAATGTGTTTTGGAGCCAGACTTAGATACTAGTCTTAGCTTTAATTATTGCTTACTATATATATTTTGGTAAGTTACTATCCACTTTTAGTTGTCTTCACATTTATAAATACCAGGAGAAAAATACCATTAAATGTTGGTTCTTATAAGATATCTTATGAAAAGCTACTCTCAAAATGCCTAGTGAACAAATATCGATCATTTCCTTTAAACTATAAGCTCCTCGAAGGTAAAACATAATGCTGTGTTGTGTGTGTATGAATTTTAATATCTTCAACAATTAGTAAGCACACAGTGTGTGATATGTGTGCCCTGTGTTTGTGGTTGAGTAAATAATCATGAATAAACACACACATAAAACAATTATAAGTTAAATTTCTAACAATCCTAAATTTTGAAAATATAAATTGTATTGAATGAATGGAAGAACTGAATAAATGCATATCAAACTGTTAATGATAATATAAACATTTTACTTAGCTTCCTGTTAATCTGTACATTTAATGTAATTTCAATCAAAATTACAATTTGGTAAGATGATGGTTTGGAGGAGGGATGAAATTTGAGGGATATTATCATTAAAGTAGAAGAATAAATTTATAACAAGAGCCATTACATCTTTTAAAAGTTAAACATTATGATACTGGCTCAACGGCAGACAAATAGAATAAAGAAGCAAAATATAGAAACCAGAAACAGATTTATATATCTATGTGAATTAAACATGATAAAAGTAGCATACCAAACCAGTGAGACGTGGTGGGTTTTGCAATACATTGTGTTAGAAAAACTGGATGCCCTTTCAATATTCAGAGAGACTAAGTAACTCTCCAATAATCACACTGTTAGTAAGTAAGCATTAGCTTTGAAAGGAACATACTTTCAACAGTGTTTCACTACTTCTCAAGATTTGCCTTAGATAGCGTGTACAAGTTCTTACTGAGATAGACTCAAATTTACAGATGAGTAAAATGAGGCCAGAACAGGTATAAGACTGCGTCAAGATTATTCTGCTAGTGGTTATGTTGCAAGAAATCAGCTGGAATATCTAGCTCATCAGCATACAAAATTAAATATTCTGCCTCACTTCTACATTTGCAATAAAATGTATCTCTAATTTCTCAGGTTTTCCATTAATTCAACCAAATTATGAAGACTTGATCTTTAACACACAAATTCAGCTATGACAAATATACCTTATCCAAACTTACTATTTAGAAGGCATCCATTGGTTATGAATTCATGGATTTTAGGATATGCCTTTCTCCCCATGAAAAAAAAAAATCTAGCCGGGCGCGGTGGCTCAAGCCTGTAATCCCAGCACTTTGGGAGGCCGAGACGGGCGGATCACGAGGTCAGGAGATCGAGACCATCCTGGCTAACACGGTGAAACCCCGTCTCTACTAAAAAATACAAAAAACTAGCCGGGCGAGGTGGCGGGCGCCTGTAGTCCCAGCTACTCGGGAGGCTGAGGCAGGAGAATGGTCTAAACCCGGGAGGCGGAGCTTGCAGTGAGCTGAGATCCGGCCACTGCACCCCAGCCTGGGCGACAGAGCAAGATTCTGTCTCAAAAAAAAAAAAAAAAAAAAAAAAGAAAAAAAAAATCTACCCATTCAGGTTACTAAAGTATGAAATTATGCTGCTATAGGTTTGGTATTTTAATTTAACACAGTTCTTTATTGTTGAAATGCACTATTTCTGCAGGTATGAAATTTACAAAATATTAGTCATGTATGATTATGAAAAAAAAATAATGTGATAGAAAGTTTCTGGTAGGGATAGGATAAGAAAGTTTTGGTTTAACAAAAATAACCAGAAACAGCCTTCTTGAGGAAGTAACATTAGAATTTATTCTAATAAGATGCAGGCTGTCATTCCAACACCTGAGGAAAGTATTTAAGAATAAAAAAATATAAAAAGCTCTGTATAAATGGACCTGAAATTTATTAAAAATCAGCTTATTTCACATTTGAAGGACAAAAAGAAGGCTAGTATAGTAGCATGGTAAATCAGGGGTGGAGAGATGTACTTGAGTACACTACTAGAGAGATATTCAAGTATTGGAATTTGGTGACCTGTAGGATATAATAATAAGTTTGCAACTCAAATAAAATCTGAAGGTTCAAAGGAGGATTTGTGTGAAACACATTTAGTAGAAAGATAGTAACAATACCATCACTAACTTATCCAAAGAAAAGTAGATGTCCTTAATTAGCCAGGTGTGATACTTAATACTGAGTATCATCTTGATTGGACTGAAAGATACAAAGTATTGATCCTGGATGTGTTTGTGAGGGTGCTGCCAAAAGAGGTTAACATTTGAGTCAGTGGACTGGGGAAGGCAGATCCACTCTTAATCTTGTGGGAACAATCTAATCAGCTGCCAGCAAATATAAAGTGGGCAGAAAAACGTGAAAAGGAAAGACTGGCCTAGCCTCCCAGCCTACATCTTTCTCCCATGCTGGATACTTCCTGCCCTCAAACATTGGACTCCAAGTTCTTCAGTTTTGGTATTCGGACTGGCTCTCCTTGCTACTCGGCTTGCAGGCAGTCTGTTTTGGGACCTTGTGATCATGTAAGTTAATACTTAATGAACTCATATATATCATGTTAGTTCTATCCCTCTAGAGAACCCTAACTAATACAGATTTGGTGCCAGGAGTGGTTCTAGAGGACTAGAGTATTAAGGATGAAGTTATTTAGTCAGCCTTGGGGTTTCTAGAGTGGGTTGCTTAATATGACTAGACCCCAAAATGCTATGGAATCTACTTCTAATCGTATGGAGAAAACTGATAGTACTTGACATGAACTGTTTAAAGAGTTATGCAAAATAAATGCATTTAACACTCCTTATTCACCACTCATGAGAGGCAAGGAGTTTAGTGACTCTACACATAATACCTTTGACCATATGTGGAAAACCAAGGGACATAATGAAACTGGTTGCTTGCTCCTAAGTTCAGTGGACAAAGTGATGAAAGAAAATGATGAACTCAGGGTTTCCGTCTCTGGGCTTCAGAAGCAGATACTGAGCCTCAAATCTCCTAAGATTGCCCTGAGGGAGAGTCTTATCTCCTGTAGAGAAAGAACTGAAATTGTGGAAAAACAGACACGCTATCATGTGAGTGGCTGATCTGCAATGAAAGATGCATGCTCAGCCTCATCAAGTGTTTATTGTAAAAGTGAGAGCATCGATTGGAAAAGAATGAGACCCTGCATCTTAGAATGGGCACATGTGGGAGGACCCTGATGAAGTTGCGAATACTGAGTGTGTAAACTCTGATTAACCCTTTTTGTCAAAAGGAACAGCTTCCCCATCCCCAGTAGGGGCAATGTCCCCTCCCAACCCATGCTGCCATCAGCCTTTCCACCTGTGTCTGTGGAGATAAACCCTGCACTGCCTGAGGCAATGGTGATAGCCTCCACTGAGGCAGCTGCCAGGCAAAATAATGTTGATTATCCTCAGAAGCCACCCCCATCACCCCTGTTTGCTTCTAGACCAATATCTAGACTAAGTCCCAGTAGGCCCCTAGAGGTGAGGTTGAGAATGTGACTCATGAGGGGAGCTACATGCAAAAAGATCTGTTTGAGTTTTCTAATCTATATAAATACAAATCTGGAAAACAGGCATGGGAATGGATATTAAGGGAATGGGATAATGATGGAAGGAACATAGAGTTGGATCATGCTGAATTTATTTATTTGAGCCCACTAAATAGGGGCTCTGCTTTTAATGTTGCATCTTGGGAAGTTAAAAAAAAAAAAAAAGGTTCTAATAGTTCATTTGCTTGGTTAACTGAAATAAGGATTAAAAGAGGCCCACTGTGAGTGAGCTAGAAATGCCTGATCTCCCTTGGTTTAATGTAGAGAAAAGGATACAAAGGCTTAGGGAGATTGGGATGGTGGAGGGGCTTAGTCACTTTAGACCTACTCATCCCAGCTGGGAGGGTCCAGAAGATATATCCTTGACAAATGCCTTGTGAAACAGATCTGTGAGGGCAGTACCTGCATCTTTGAAGAGCCCTGTAATTGCTCTTCTCTGTATGTCAGATCTAAGAGTGGGAACCACAGTTACTCAACTACAAAATTTAAATATATTGGAGATAATTGGATCCAGAGGTGGCAGGGGTCAAGTGGCAGGACTCAATCATCAAAGGCAAGGTGGGCATGGCTACCATAATGGACAACAGAGACAAAGCAGCAATAAGAATAGTCTGACTCATGTAGAGCTCTGGCATTGGCTAATTAATCACTGTGTTCCTAGAAGTGAAAATGATTGGAAGCCTACTGCATTCCTACTCAATTTATATAAGGAGAAAATTTCTAGGTTGAATGGACAAAAGACTAATTTGAATTACAAAAACAGAGAATCACAGCCCCTCAACCAATTTCCAGACTTCAGTCAGTTTACAGACCCGGAACCCCTTGAATGAAGGGGAGGCTGGGTCCCTTTGAGGAAGGACTCCACTACATTACTGATAATTTATGCAGTGCATCTTTCTCCCATCCTTCCCAAAGAAGACTTGAGACCTTTCCCCAGGGTAACTGTGCATGGGGGAAAGGGAAATGATCAGATATTTTGGGGACTATTGGGCACTGGTTCTGAGCTGATGTTGATTCCAGGAGACTCAAAATATCATTGTGGTCCTCCAGTTAAAGTAGGAGCTTATGGAGGTCAGATAATTAGGGAATTTTAGCTCAGGTCCTACTTACAGTGGGTCCAGGGGGTCCCCAGATTCATCCTGCAGTCAGTTTCCCAAGTGCCAGAACACATAATTGGCATAGACATACTTAGCAGCTGGCTGAACCCCCAAACTGGCTCCCTGACTGGTAGAGTGAGGGCTATTATGGTGGGAAAGGCCAAATGGAAGTCATTAGAGCTGCTTCTACCCAGAAAAATAATAAATCAAAGACAATATCCCATCCCGGGAAGGATTGCAGAGATTAGTGCCACCATCAAGGACTTGAAGTTGCAGGGGTGGTGATTCCCACCACATCCATGTTCAACTCTCCCATTTGGCCAGTGCAGAAGACAGATGGGTCTTGGAGAATGACAATGGATTCCCTTAAGCTTAACCAAATTGTGACTCCAATTGCAGCTCTTGTACCAGATGTGGTTTCATTGCTTGAGCAAATTAACGCATCTCCTGGTACCTGGTATGCAGCCACTGAATTGGCAAATGCCTTTTCCTCCATTCCTGTCCATAAGGTTCACCAGAAGCAATTTACTTTCAGCTGGCAAGGCCAGCAATTTACCTGTACTGTCCTACCTCAGGGGTATATCAACTCTCCAGTTTTGTGTCATAATCTTATTCTGAGAGACTTTGATCGCTTTTCACTTCCACAAGATATCATACTGGTCCATTACATTCATGACATTATGCTGATTAGATTCAGTGAGCAGGAAATAGCAAACACACTGAACTTATTGGTGAGATGTTTGCGTACCAGAGGATGGGAAATAAATCCAACTAAAATTCAGGGACCTTCTAACTTAGTAAAATTTCCAGGGATCCAGTAGTCTAGGGGTCCTGTCGAGACATTCCTACTAAGGTGAAGGATAAGTTGCTGCACTTGGCCCCTCCTACAATGCAGAAAGAGGCACAACACCTGGTGGGCCTATTTGGATTTTGGAGACAACAAATTCCTCATTTGGGTGTGTTACTCCAGACCATTTATCAAATGACCCAAAAGGCTGTCAGTTTTCAGTAGGGTCCAGAACAGGAGAAGGCTCTGCAACAGGTCCAGGCTGCTGTGCAAACTGTTCTGCCACTTGGGCCATATGACCCAGCAGATCCAATGGTGCTTGAAGTATCAGTGGCAAATAGGGATGCTGTATGAAGCCTTTGGCAGGCTCCCATAGGTGAATCATGGCAGAGGCCTCTAGAATTTTGGAGCAAGGCCTTGTCATGTTCTGCAGATAATTACTCTCCTTTTGAGACATAGCTCTTGAACTGTTGTTGGGCTTTGGTGGAAACTAACATTTGACCATAGATCATCAAGTCACCATGCGACCTGAATTGCCTATCATGAACTGGATGCTTTCTGACCCATCTATCCATAAATTGGGTCATGAAAATCAGCATTCCATCTTCAAATGGAAGTGCTATATATGTGAGTGGGCTCGAGCAGGTCCTGAAGGCACAAGCAAGTTACATGAGAAAGTGGCTCAAATGCCCGTGGTCTCCACTCCTGCTACCCTCTCTGCTCTTCCCCAGCCTGCACCAATGGCTTCATGGGGAGTTCCCTATGATCAGTTGACAGAGGAAGAAAAGACTAGGGCCTGGTTCACAGACGGTTATGCACGATATGCAGGCACCACCCAAAAGTGGACAGCTGCAGCACTACAGCTCCTTTCTAGGACATCCCTGAAGGACAGCGGTGAAGGAAAATTTTCCCAGTGGGCAGAACTTTGAGCAGTGCACCTGGTTGTGCACCTTGCATGGGAGGAGAAATGGCCAGATGTGCGATTATATACTGTTCATGGGCCGTGGCCAATGGTTTGGCTGGATCATCAGGGACTTAAACGAAGCGTGATTGGAAAATTGGTGACAAAGAAATCTGGGGAAGAGGTATGTAGGTAGACCTCACTGAGTGGTCAAAAACTGTAAAGATATTTGTTTCCCAAGTAAGTGCTCACCAATGGGTGACCTCAGCAGAGGAGGATTTTAATAATCAAGTGGATATGATGACCCTTTCTATGGTTACCCCTCAGGCTCTTTCCCTAGCCACCCCTGTCATCGCCCAATAGGCCCATGAACAAAGTGGCCATGGTGTCAGGGATGGAGGTTACACATGGGCTTAACAACATGGACTTCCACTCACCAATGCTGACCTGGCTACAGCCACTGCTGAGTGCCCAATTTGCCAGCAGCAGAGACCAACGCTGAGCCCTCTATAACGCACCATTCCTCAGGTGATCAGCCAGCTACCTGGTGGCAGGTTGATTGTATTGGACCTCTTCCATCATGGAAAGGGCAGAGGTTTGTCCTCATTGGAATAGACACTTACTTCAGATATGGGTTTGCCTATCCTGCACGCAATGCTTCTGCCAAGACTAACATCTATGGACTCACAGAATGCCTTATACACCGTCATGGTATTCCACAAAGCATTGTCTCTGACCAAGGCACTCACTTGATAGCTAAAGAAATGTGGCAGCGGGTTAATGCTCATGGAATTCACTTGTCTTCCCCATCATCCTGAAGCAGTTGGAGTCATAGAACAGTGGAATGGCCTTTTGAAGTCACAATTACAATGCTAACTAAGTGACGATACACTGCAGGGCTGGGGCAATGTTCTCTAGAAAGCCATGTATGATCTGAATCAGCATCCAATATATGGTACTGTTTCTCCCATAGCCAGGATTCATGGGTCCAGGAATCAAGGGGTGGAAGTAAAAGTGGCACCACTCACCATCACCTCTGGTAATCCACTAGCAAAATTTTTGCTTCCTGTTCCTGCTGCATTACATTCTGCTGGCCTAGAGGTCTTAGATCCAGAGGGAGGAATGCTGCCACCAGGCAACACAACGATTCCATTAAACTGAAAGTTAAGATTGTCACCCAGACACTTTGGGCTCCTCCTATCTTTAAGTCAACAGGCTAAGAAGGGAGTTACAGTGTTGGCTGGGGTGACTGACCCGGACTGTCAAGATGAAATCAGACTACTACTCCATAACAGAAGGAAGAGTATGCATTGAATACAGGAGATCCATTAGGGCATCACTTCGTATTACCATGCCTGTGATTGGGGTCAATGGGAAATTACAACAGCCCAATCCAGGCAGGACTACAAATGGTACAGATCCCTGAGGAATGAAGGTTTGGGTCACTCCACCAGGGAAAAAAACACAACCTGCTGAGGTGCTTGCTGAAGTCAAAGAGAATACAGAAAGTATAGTAGAAGAAGGTAGTCATCAATACCAGCTACAACCACATGACCAGCTGCAGAAACAAAGACTGTAATTGTCATGATTATTTCCTTTCTTTTGCTAAAAACATGTTTGTGTATGTATACACTTGTACTAAGAAAATATCTTATTTCTTTTCCTTTATCATGTGACATAAGATTTATTGACTTCATATCAGCATTTAAGTATTGTTAACTTTATGTAATAGTATTTGAGTCGGGGATTGGTGCGTTTCTGGTAGTATGAAGGATAGTTGTATTATGTTAGTCATAATTATGACCTTATTGTCTTTACTTGGATATCATGTATGATCTCAGTAGATCTGTATGGGTTCAAGTTGACAAGGGTTGGACTTGTGATGGTTAATACTGCGTGTCAACTTGATTGGACTGAAGGATACAAATTATTGATCCAGGGTGTGCCTGTGAGGGTGTCGCCAAAAGATATTAACATTTGATTCAGGGGGCTGGGGAAAGCAGATCCACCCTTAATCTAGTGGGCACAATCCCACTAGGCAAATATACAGCAGGCAGAAAAATGTGAAAAGGAGAGACTGGCCTAGCCTCTCAGCCTACATCTTTCTCCTGAGCTGGATGCTTCTGCCCTCAGACATCAGACTCCAGGTTCTTCAGTTTTGGGACTCAGACTGGCTCTCCTTGCTCCTCAGCTTGCAGACAGCCTATTGTAGGACCCTGTGATCATGTAAGTTAACACTTAATAAACTCTCGTATATATATCCTATTAGTTCTGTCCCTCTAGAGAACCCTAACTAACACACCAGGGTATGTGAAAACTTAGCATAGCCTTTATTTTAAAGAACAAGTAAAATTCAGCATATTTAGGCTTCATGTGCTGCACTAGTTTTTCTAAAATCTGGTAATTTTACCAATGAATGAAACATAATTCAGTTAGGTAAAGCTGAAGTTCAAATATCAAATGGAACTGATAAGTAATAAGCCTAACCCATATGACTGCATTCAATATATTTGAAAAGTGTCTTTGGGATTTAATAGGAGGAAATAATATGATCAATTATTTTGTAAGGAAAGGAAGTCAATGGAAAGAAAAAAATAGTAATTAATACCAAATTTTTCAAAAGGTGAAAAAATACATTCCACTTAACATTTCCAGTCAACTCTTCCACTTTGTCCTACAAAAAGCTATTCTATTTTATAAAATGTGACTTATTACACTAATGAAAACTAATAATTACATTTTCCCTGAAAAAAAATGTCAAGATTTCCACCCTCTCTTTTATTATGAGCTAGTATTTGTAGCATGGAACATGTTTTTCATAAACATTCTTGGGTATCCTTAAAAGTTAATAGTTAGTGTCCACCCTGAACATTTTGCCTTTCATCTGTATTCAATTAATGCAGTTTTCAAATAAGTAATCAACATAATAAACACTATGATAGAGGTTTAAGAATTACAGAAATTTTAAGTAAATGTATGGATATTCTAATACACATTCCAGCATAGGCCAATATAAGTATAAAGCTAACTTTCTGTCACTTACATAGTACACTAAAATATAATTCTTCATAAAAGATTGTGTGTGTGTGTGTGTGTGTGTGTGTGTGTGTATTCAACATGTGCAACTAACATTTCTTTCTTCAACATTGGCCTTTAAACTGCCAAAACCCTTATACTGTGTTCTAGTTATTCTCATGCGCTTATCTGAGACTTTTCACAGAAAACGCTCTTCAAAAATAGTCATGATACGGAACTGAATCAAATCACACTATTATTTGTCATGAAGTAGAATTCCATATCACATAGAATGCCACGCTAAGCTGTCCTGTTTGAGACTCAAATCCAGTGGCTTCAGCGGTATTCACAACTGAGTTATTCAAAATATTCCATTATGAGAAGGTACTTAATATGGTCTCTTTAACTGTGATCTCTAAGGTAATATTATCATGACATGTCAGGGTGCAGGCATTCTTTTAAGGTATACTTGCACGCAAACAAACAGTAACTACTTTAATGCATGTGTCAAATCTAAATCTTTGTCCCTACTGTTTTGTGTACCCAACAGAGGAGACTTCCCAGGAAGAAGACTGGAAGAGATACGCACATGCATTGGGTACATCAGAATGAAATGTCTATATAATTTTGAAAATCAAGCTGTTTCTAAACAACTGTTGAAAGATGCATTTAGGCCTTACATTTGCTAATCACACAAAATGTTACAGAATACCACCATTTGTTATCTACAAATCCAAAGAACAAATGAATAAACTGTATTCAGCCATGTGTATAATCCTCCCTCAGTGATCCTCAGTGCATTGTAGCATAGTGGGAGTGTGGCTTTTTCTGCCTCTTCTCTGTAACATATAAAAGGTATTAACTTTCACTTAAAAAGGAAATAATGAAAGAAAGAAGCAACAGCTTCTGTTGGTACATAAACACCAGACATGGAGATTCTATACTGCATCCTAGGAGAAACCAGGGAACCAAAATAATGAGCTTAAAACCTCAGAAATCTTTGTTTATGATTCAGTTATTTGAAAGCAGTTACTAAAAAACCTCTTACATGATACTAGTATATTTTCCTTTGTAATATGTGCTATTTTGTTTATCCATCCCAGAAATTTGTCTTTATTTTAATTGTCGTTAAGCTCTTTGCTGGAGGTTTTATAGCTTCATCCTCTCATACTCCCAGGTTTTCTATTTGGACTTTGTAGCTTGTGCTCACTGAGGTTACATTTGCTTTTCCTCTTTTATGTTTAGCTTCATTGCCTCAAACTTTTCTTCCCACTGAATGCATATGAGGTCATTTATCTCTACATATTTCTATTCAGTCTAAGTACAGAGTGTATGTGTGTGTGTTTTGTTGCTTGTTTCTTTTAATAGAAGTGTAGCTTCTCTCATTCTTTCCTAACTCATTAAAATATCCAGATTTCTTTTACTAGTGTTTATTTCTTCTTTATCACGGAATAGCACAAAACATCACCACTATGTATTACTTTGAAATAGATTTAGCTATCAATTTACTGTATCTTAAAAATGTATTTCAAAGTTTGTCATAAAATCAAATGCACATTAATCAACTAAAACACATCAGAATTGTTTTATTGCCAATGATAAATATCAGCAGACTTCTGAAATTTTGTTCGTAGGAAAAGGTAAAAAATTTACTAGACACTAGCTGCTTTGGGTTATTTGTGATTTTAAAAAGCAATTTATATAATAGCAAGTAAATTTTATTGAAAGAAAAAGCTAATTAAATCAAATGTGCATTTCTGTTAAAAGATTGCCAGCTGTATTTAATTACATATAGCTTTCCCCAGTAAGATGATAATGATAAATATCACTCTAAATTACAATTGCTACCATATTTTTTCCAATCTGGTTTGACTGCATTTCACAATTTTTATTACTGCTTTTATCGTCATTATCATTATTTGTATTTACCTAAGCTTCTTTTTAGACTATATTAGCTGTTCATAGTGCATTAACTTTTGACCCACAAAAAGTATCAAATTCTGTTCACTGATCCATGGCCAGCATGAAAAATGACATTCGTAGGTATAAAATATTCTTGGACAGGTACCAGGCTTGGATAAACACCCCCTATTATCACAAATTTTTAAATTATAATGTATAATTATGGCTACTGATATAGCTATAATTAATATTAATACAGCCACAATAGACACTTATTGTAGGTTTGGGATATATGTAATTTTTGTAAGCTTATTGTAATATCCATCCCTTTTTCTCCCATTCAAGGCATTAGCAGAAAGAGCATAAGTTATGGGAATGACCTTGCCTATACACTAATGTGTTTAAAAAGGAGTGAATCATTTAAAAAGTCTGGTTACGAATTACCTGCTATGCACTTCAGAGGTCATCTTGACATGCTGGTGTGCCTCATGATCCTAAGAACCACTAAACCAGAATTTTATTTCAAACACAACAGAAGAAGAGCAATGGCAACAATAACCATTTAAATGGCAACAGAATGGGGAGTAAAAGTATGACTATATCAATGTCCTTGTGATAGGCAGAATAATGGCCCTCCAAAATGGCCACACCTCATTCCTTGTAATATGTGACTATATTAACTTACGTGGCAATAGGGATTCTACAGATACAATAAATAAAGGGTGCCTGAGATGGGAAATTGTCCTGGGTTATCTAAGTGAGCCCAGTGTAATCACAAGGGTCCTTTTTTGGGAAAGAAAAGGACAGAAAGGTCAGAGTTAAGAGGAGATGTGAGGACAGAAGCAGACTGGAGTGATGAGATTGCTGACTGGAGGCCATAAGCCAAGGAACATAGACAGATAGGCACTAGAAACTGGAAAAAAAAAAAAAAAAAAAAAAAAAAAACCTGATTATTTTCTAGACGCTCCAAAAAATACAATTCTGCTGACTCCTTCTTGATTTTAGTCTAATGAAACCCATTTTGGACTTCTGACTTCCAGATAACAACATGTGTGTTGTTTGAGCCACTATGTTCTTAGTAATTGGTTAAAGCAGCAATAAGAAACCCACAGTCTTCAAACCAGTAAAAGCATATTACTATATATTGACTCTATCTTCTGAATGACTTACTGCCTAATAAGAATTTTATTGATAATGACTCCATTACAGAGTTAATGCAGGAAGATTTCAGCCAAGAAAAAAAAAAAAAAAACAAGGCCAGGCAGGGTGACTCATGCCTATAATCCCAGTACTTTGGGAGGCCAAGACAGGAGGAGCTCTTGAGCCCAGGAGTTTGAGACCAGCCTGGGCAACATAGCAAGATCCTACCTTTACAAAAAAATAAAAATAAAAAATTAGCCAGGTGTAGTGTCACATCCCTGTAGTCCTGGCTAATTTTTTTATTTTATTGTAAAGGTGATGACTATATACTAGGCTTGCTATTGCAAAACAGAAAGTAGAGAATGAAGAATATTTTAAGAAGAATCAGAGAAGAAGGTAGCCTTTTTATCTCAGTCCAGATAGGGAGAAGGCCATGAAAATAAATGTTTCTATAGAATTGTTGAGGATTATGACAAAGACTTGGTATATGAGTAAACCACAAATTTTCTGTGAAGCTGGAGAGTATTTCAAAGAAAAGTTGATATTTGAGCTGTGTTTACAAAATAAAAGTATAAGAATTTATAGCTATGTCTCATAATGTTGGAAAAATAATGAACTACTTGTTAAGACCATTTGATATTAGATAGAATTTACTGATTGAAAATATCCTCAAATAGAATTGACCAAATTGATATAATCATGTCTTTGTCCTATGCAAGGGGCCTTTTATAATCAGTTATGACCACCTGTCCTCACATGTTTTGATGCAATAAAAATCAAATTATATAGTGATCAGGAAGTTGCTATGGATTAAAATAGAGTAGCTCTATTTTCATTAGTTATTAAGTTTTAACTTAGTATTAAAATTGACACACACCTAGTTTATCTCTAATAGTGTTTTTTAATAACCTAACAGTGCTACACAAATAAATTATAGCAAAACTAGAGAACAAATATTTTTAAAACTGCACCACTTCAAATATTATTAACTCTAGTGTCTGAAATAATGTACCAATATTTTCTAACATTTAAGTATAGCCGAACATCAACCTTGTAGTAAAATACTATACTGCAGACTTAAGCATACATTCCTTTCATTTCTGTCTAGTTGCTACAGGGCACAGCTATTCATATCTACAAAGCCAGTTAGATTTACATGTGAGGGGCGACTGGGTTGAAATGAAGGTTGCATCACCAGAGAAAGCATGTAGCACAATAGAACAAGAGAAGGATTGTCTCAGGCACCTCTTTCCTACGTTGCATGGCTTGTGAGTGTGCAGGTTTTTTTTTTTTTTTTTTTTTTTTTTTTTTTTTTTTTCCGGATATTTATCAGAGGCAGTTACTATCATTCTTTTTGTTGTAGAAAATAAATGGATGGGGTGGGAAAAATGTCATGAGTAGAGCAGAAAGTTATGTGTGGAATGAAGGGGGAGGATGATGGGAGGGAATAACTTACCAAGGTTCTTTAAATCATGCCAGCTTAATGACCTTGCATATTTTATTAACACATACACTTTCCAACCTCCAGAGAAACTTAAAGGCTTGTGACAATGTCAGTCTTCTGCAAAGATTAAAGTATAATTCTTTTAAACTTAACATTTTAAAATAAATAAAAATAACATTTAACAGTTTTTTGATACCTTTGTATATGAAGACATTTGTGTCTATAATTTTGATCAGTTTACAAATTACAAATGTTTTAAACTACTACACACACCCAAATGTGCAAGGGAATATGACCTAGAAACCAAAAACAAATTTAGCTTTCCTGGCCAATATGTAAGTCAGTGAAATTTAACAGTAGCTCAGGACATCTTTATAGGAATGCATGGGATGATGTGAGTAGGAAATTAGTACATAATTGGAGAGAATAGAATCTGTTATTTTAATGCACTCAGACCTACATATTTAAAAATAATTTTAACATATATACACATAACAATATGTATAAAAATAGAGCTTAGAATCAGCATTTAAAACTGCATCTTACAATTTGCTTACTCCTATATAAGAATAGAAGAAACTGACTCTAAGTTTAAAATTCATTTGACCAATTAATTCCTCTCCACAGTGCTTATCTACATACTAGAAATATTAAAATAAGAGATAAAAAGTTAAAATTTATTTTTTAAACATAAACATTTTAACATACTACAATTATTTGCATTCAAGGAAATGTAAAAGGTAGCACTGCTAACATAGTTCTCAAAACTGTATAATTTGTAATAGAAAAATTTAGTTCTCTGTTTCATTTGTTAATTTATCTTACTGGAACAAATAGACCCTACCATGAGATAAAACCACGTTCATACTCTTGCTCTGACATTTTAAAGTTGTATAACTTGGGGCAAATCACTTGACTAGTCAAATACTTGTTTTCCACTATAAAACAGGGATTATATCTACATACCCACAGGATTGTTATGAGGATTTTGTGACCATAAAAATGTTATATGGGCCGGGCGCGGTGGCTCAAGCCTGTAATCCCAGCACTTTGGGAGGCCGAGACGGGCGGATCACAAGGTCAGGAGATCGAGACCATCCTGGCTAACACGGCGAAACCCCGTCTCTACTAAAAACACAAAAAATTAGCCGGGCGAGGTGGCGGCGCCTGTGGTCCCAGCTACTCGGGAGGCTGAGGCGGGAGAATGGCGGGAACCCGGGAGGCGGAGCTTGCAGTGAGCTGAGATCTGGCCACTGCACTCCAGCCTGGGCGACAGAGCGAGACTCCGTCTCAAAAAAAAAAAAAAAAATGTTATATGATGATAATCAAGTATCAAGCACATAACTCTATAGCTGTTGCTTCTTATATCTTTCCCTTACCCCCTCCGCATATAGACTCTAACTCTTGCAAGTGTACTCTGAAAAGAAAGACCTACACTGATTTCCCATTTGAGGTCTATGGGACAAAAGGAGATGCTCAAAGGCAGACAGAAGTGATACAAACTCCTCCTGCCTTCAAAAATTAAGATATTCAAGAATGCACCCAGGCTGTATCTTGCAATTGTACTCATTGATAGAACAAGCAAGAGAATTTCCAAAAGCAAATAACACATGATTAACATTGCACTTGTTAGGTTCAGTGTTTTGTTTTGTGTTTAAAGAGGGTTCTTATTTAAATATATTGCATTGATACCTACCAAAATTTGGTATTAGCTTAATTTATTTTGTTTTTGTGAGATTTGTGTTAAGCAATTTGTCACTTCTTTATACACCAAATGGGGTATGCTTTTTAATGTTTCCATATGATTATTACACCAGGGTCTTTTGTTATGTTGTTATTTTAAAATTTAAAAAAAATTTTGCCTAGCTGTCATAGAAATGTTATTTACACATTGCTAAAAGAAATCATGAAATGAGAACATAGGACTACAGATTTTAACGATGTTTAGGATATTTAAATGTAATTTTATCAACCTGTCAGACATCTTTGACAAAGAGTACTAGAAAAAATATTTTCTCTCTTCTTTCCAGAATCACTGGGTGCATGAATTGCAAATCTTCCATATATCAACAGAAACAATACTATATTCATTAACTTCTTTTTTTTTTTTTTTTTTTTTTTTAAGATGAAGTCTCACTCTGCTGCCCAAGATGGAGTGCAGTGGTGCAATCTCAGTTCACTGCAACCTTCACCTCCTGGGTTCAAGTGATTCTCCTGCCTCAGCCTCCCTAGTAGCTGGGACTACAGGCATGCACCACCATGCCAAGCTAATTTTTGTGTTTTTAGTAGACACAGGGTTTCACCATGTTGGCCAGGCTGGTCTCGAACTCCTGACCTCATGGCCTTGGCCTCCCAAAGTGTTGGAATTACAGGCATGAGTCACCAAGCCTGGCTATATTCCTTAACTTCTATAACTTACTGTGGTGATGCACTAGGAAGTTAGCAATTTGTCTTCTTTTCCACGGAGAAGACAGACTAATTTAAGATGATTTCTCTTTCACACAACCCAAAACATGCTGTCATATTGAAAGACTCAATGAATGCTTAGCATGAAAATGTCAATTTTAAAAACTAGCTATTATTGTGGGTTTTCCCACCTCTACACTTGATATATTTCAGAGGAGAGTATTTATGCATAAACCACAGACTTTGTTAGAATCTCTACAAGAATATGAAAACTTTTGATTTGTGAGCTCCTGTGGAAAAATGAAAATATATCTGCAATAAATAATATTTTATCTCTTCTAAAATAGCTTAATGATTCCCATAAGTCTATTATGAGAACTCTTCATTAATCAAAACTTTCACTCTAGTAGATATAATCACAATCTATTAAATTTATGTTTCCTCCAGTGCTAGGAATAAGAGCAGCAAATAGGACCAACGTAATCAAGTATTGTGGAGAGTACACCAATTGTATAGGTGGCTAAATCAGTTTCACTCTAGGCCTGTTTCCACATCAACAAAGTGAAGCAGTTGGACTCAATTTTTGTTAAAACCAGATTGATTCTACAGTTCCTTTAGGTTTTTTTTTTTCTTCTTCTTCTTCTTCTTCTTCTTTTAATAAAACTCAGGAAAAATGACTGCCACCTCACTTCATTTTAGGGAAAACAATGTGTGACATACATTATAAAACAGAATGCAAAGTGTCAACATTATCACGATATGAAGATATAATATTCATTTAGCATGATGAAGTTGATCCAAATCAAATAGGTCATGAGAAATTCTCAATCTTCCAACCTTTGGGGGCTGTTATAATTTAATGGACCTTGCTGCTGTATTTGAATTGAGGACTTCATTACCTTTTCCCATTCAAGAAAAAGGAAGGATTTTTGTTTACATGATGCTATTTTCTCATTTTTCTCCCACCTTTCCAACAACCTGATCACCTTCAAGGGGTTATTTTTAACACCTAGGTGCCTCCCAGGATGTAAGGCTTCAGTGATTCAATCACCCATTATGTTTCTTTCCGTTCTCTCATTAGGTGATCTCATGTATAAATATGCATCACCCTCTTAATCTTATTGTTTTCTCAGTGTCAGTAGCAGCCTGTAGCCCCGAGCCAGCCAGTAAAACTTTCTGCCATGATAAAAATATTCTATCTCTGCATTGTCCAATGTGGTAGCCACTAGCCACATGGCTGTTGAGCATGTAAAATGTGGCAAGTAAAAAACTGAATGAGAAACTGAATATTTAATTTTGACACTCTAAATTCCTTCACCTTAAAAAAAGTTTTGCTGTGTACTCAGCTCCTGCTGCTTTCCATCACCAAAGATGCAAGAGAAGGAGAGAGATTTTGAATAAAACTTACTCTCACTAAAGAAAAGAAAGAAAATTCTAAACCTCAAATGCAAACTCTATTTTTTTACTTTATTGGATAGAAAAAGGAGTTTTAAAAGTGTTACTTTTTAAAATCTTAGTTACAAAGCAATAAGTAATACATTTCCATTTATCCTGTAAGAATAAGTATGAAACAATTTATTGTTAAAAGTGTAACATTTATTCATTTATTTGTTTAAAAAATATTTATTGAGCACTTACTATGTTCAAGGGACCATGCTAAGTGCTGGGCATCCTGCAGAAAAATAAATGATCATCCCTGACCTCAACATCTTTAATGTAATGGCTTCTTTCCCCAAGCTGTCTTTCTTTTATGGTTTAAAATTTCAGGTTTATTTCGCCTTTGAAAGAGAATTGAACACAAAATGAAGAAAACAAAAGCATAAATATTTTTATCTTAAGGAAATAATGGTTTATCAAGTAAACTGTAGTACACACTTCCTCTAGAGCATTTCTAAAATTAAATCTGGTGATTTTTTATAGCAACATTTTGCAAGGAAGAAACTGTAATTTCAAAAACAGCTTCAAAATAATTCTTCTAACTACCTAACATAAAATAAAATTGGTATAAAGCATGAAAATAATATGGAGATTAAGAAAAATCTGAATTGATGTATTTCACTTTTATCAAAATCACTACAACAAAACTGTATTTCAGTCATCAGAAAATATTGCATATCTTACATAAGTGTAAAGTATTTTTGGAGCCCAAAATCTGACGGGATAAATAGAGTACAAGATTAAGTGACAGGTAGAAGAAACAGAAATCTGTAGGAGATGATTAATTATTACAGAATTATATTCTCAACTGATTGTTCTTAAGTATGAAAAGACTGAGTCTGCTGTTTATAAATACCACAATGATTCCTTCATTAGTTATCTTCCTCTCTTAAAAAAATAGAATATGAGGTTGATTAATCATGAGGGCTAGGAAATAAATATTATTCTAGGAGTTTTTAAATGTAGAATTAACTCACAATTAAAATATCAGAAAAAGTATAGTGACATTTATATTTAAGGGATACAATTTTTGCAGAGCTTTTAAGAGCAAGAAATGTTTTTTTTATCTGTTTATATAAAAACACATAAAAACATCACATATCCATTCAGATAATTAAAAAATTATTATTGGCGGTATGTTCAATAATATGTTATCAAATAGTAATTGTAAACTGTAATTTTCCCATTAAGTAGACAGACAAAATTGATCATAATGGTCTTTTTTCTCCCCTAAATACTCCATATTTTACATGTTCTACTATACTTAAGGTTTTCTTTATAACGTTGCCCCAAAGTCTGCACAGCTCATCTACCACAGTATTTACTCTACAGGTGCTCCAAAGGATTTTCTTCACAGAAATGTGTAATAACTTTCATTATGCCAACTTGAAATGGTAAAACGGTAGGGGTACCTAAAAAATATCCTTGAAATATTTAATGATACATCACAAAATAAATATTTTTAAATGTTTGTATAAATAATTCCTACACCTAAGAACCATTTCAGGTTAATAGAGATGGGTGTTGTATATATTTTTCTGCGCTAAATTTTTTAAGCCCAAAGCCAGAAATAATATAAACAAAATCTTTTAGGATTTTTGAGATCCCCAATCATAGCACATTTCTGTTCTCTTCCTTCCTACATGAATGTTTAGTGGTTTAATTTTCTTTATCCAACCATCTACAGTATCTTTCAGATATTTCCAACCCCTTCTTTACAGACTGTTCCAAGTTTTGTTATATATTATTTGCACTGTTATCACAGAGTATCCTCTCAGAAATGTATACCCCCAAGCTTTCTACAAAGGTGATGATAAGCTTCATTTCATATTAATTGCTTTCTTGCTGATTGTCCTGTGATATCTCTAGAATTAATACCATTAAATCACTACCTATCAGTCTATTGGCATAATTTGGCTTAATTACTTCTACATCTGTTATCTTTAATACTCATATTAAAATTTATTCCACATTGTTTAAGCATCTCAGACAAATTTCTCCATGAATTCCTTTCTCTTTGACTAGAACCACTGGAAAGGATGATTGAGATAACTTCCTGGTAAAGAGTATCGACTAGAATTAGGCCTATATGTGAAATCCAAATACAATATTCTTTTTAATTTACACTAATATCCTGGAATCAGAGTAAAATCTTGATCTTGAAGATCATTTTTAAAAATAGGATACTGGCAATATCCATTTTTTCCAGTAGGCATCCCAGTAATATTTACAAGGATTTTTTTTTGCTAAGGTAAATATTTACTATTTACTATTTACTATTTTTTTATTATTCAGATTTATTATTTATGATATACAAAGTATTCACAAAATAATGTTCTTCTATTGTATGTTCTAATTTAATAGAAAATAATCAGCTATTGTTCTGCCTGCCTTGATTCCCAACTGTTTTTTTTGTTTTGTTTTGTTTTGTTTTGTTTTTGAGACGGAGTCTCGCTCTGTCGCCCAGGCTGGAGTGCAGTGGCGCGATCTCGGCTCACTGCAAGCTCCGCCTCCCAGGTTCACGCCATTCTCCTGCCTCAGCCTCCCGAGTAGCTGGGACTACAGGCGCCTGCCACCTTGCCGGGCTAATATTTTGTATTTTTAGTAGAGATGGGATTTCACTGTGTTAGCCAAGATGGTCTCGATCTCCTGACCTCATGATATGCCTGCCTCGGCCTCCCAAAGTGCTGGGATTACAGGTGTGAGCCACCACACCCGGCCAATTCCATTTTTTTTAGGGAGTAGGGAATCAGGGGGAAAAAAAAAAAAAGGTAAGAATTCTCTTTTTAGTTAGGCTCTGAAAGATATACAGAAATCTGTAAGGTACATATGGTGAGGAACGGTGGATTACAGCATTCAAGTAGAGAAAGGTGCATGCATGAGAAAGTGCATCACTTGTTAAAGAAAACTGAGAAACCCAATTTAGCAATAAGAAATGGATCAGGCATATAGAGAGAGGAAGATAAATCTTAAAAGGCAGAATGGCAAGAGGCTGTGAAAGACCTGTAGGTTGAGCCTAGAAATTTGGACTTGATTCTCTGGGCAGTGAAAGTTTTATGTACAAGAGTCACACGATCAGGTCTCTAATGGAAAAAAAAAAAAAAAAAAAAATCATTCAAGCATAGTGTAAGACAGATTTAATGGGAAGATGCTAGAGGGACCAATTTGGAGACAGTGGATTATTATAAGAGTACCAGATGGAAACTGCTGTGGGCAACAAATAAGGCAGTAGAAGTTAAGAAGGAGAGAAGCAGGTGAACAGATGAGGAAAATGTTTAAAAACAAAAATTAATAAACTGTAGATATATTTGGGTAGGAAAAGAAGAGAATAATTTCAGGAGTGTCTTAAAGAGAAGAACATATCTTGTTCATTTTTGGACCCATTGTGTAGCACGGGCACATTATAGGCATTGGCACATTATAGGCAAATGGCTGAGAATGAATGAATGAATTATATTCATTCTTACAATCAGACATTTATTAAAGGCTCCATGTTTTTATTCATTAATTGGCTCCTCTGGATAACAAAAATAGAAAAGGGATTTAAGTATAATCAAATCTTTGACAAGTAAATTTGTACAGGGTGATTTCTGAGGCCATATATCTGAAGGCTTTGGGGTTATATATAAGAAAACTTTAACCTTCATATATGGAGACATAATTAGTTTGTGCTCTTTGAGTTTTTTTTTTTTTTTCTTTTACAGTATTAGATGTACACATAATATTCCCATAATCTCATCAAGTTAATTCTTTCCCCATACACAAGTGTCAATTTATTAAGGAAAGTCAGGATGACACCCTTTGGTAATCAAAACATATACATAGTTTAAAGTAGCCACACTAATGTAAAATACAAGTAAAATAAAATACAAAAAGGAATAAATTTAAACAATAAGGTGAAAGATCTCTAAAAGGAAAACTATAAAGCACTGATTAAAAAAAAAAAAAAACTGAAGAGGACAAAAATAATGAAAAGATATCCCATATTCATGAATTGGAAGTAATAATATTGTGAAAATGACCATACTACCAAAAGCAGTCTACATGTTCAATTCAATCTCTCTCAAAATACCAATGACATTCTTCACAAAAATGTCTAAAAAAGTTTGAATGGAACCACAAAAGACCTCAAATAGCCAAAGCTGTCTTGACCAAAAAAGAAGAGTGGTAGAGGCATTATACTACCTTACTTCAATATAATACAAAGCTGTAGTATCCAACATAGCATGGGAATGGCATAAAAACAGACACATAACCCAATAAAACAGAATAGAGAACACAGAAATAAATCCACATATTTACAGCCTGCTAATGTTCAACAAAGGCATCAGAACATCCATGAGAGAAAGGACAATCTTTTCAATAAATTTTGCTGGAAAAACTGGATACCCACAAGGAGAATAATAAAACTAGACCACTACTGATAAGATTTGGCTGTGTTCCCACCCAAATCTCACCTTGATTTCACATGTGTTGTGGGAGGGACCTGAATCATGGGAGGTAATTGAATCATGAGGGCAAGTCTTTCTCATGCTGTTCTCTGACAGCGAATAATTCTCACAAGATCTGATGGTTTTAAAAAGAGTAATTCCCCTGCACAAACTCTCTCTCCTTGCCTGCTGCCATCCATGTAAGACATGACTTGCTCTTCCTTGCCTTCCGCCACAATTATGAGGTTCCCCCAGGCATGTGGAACTGTAAGTCCAATTAAACCTCTTTCTTTAGTAAATTTCCCAGTGTCAGGTGTCTTTATCAGCAGCATGAAAATGGATTAATACAATAAATTGGTACCAGTAGAGTGGGGCATTGCTGAAAAGATACCCCAAAATGTGGAAGCCAATTTGGAACTGAGTTACAGGCAGACGTTGGAACATTTTGGAGGGCTGAGAAGATAGGAAAAATGTGGGAAAGTTTGGAACTTCCCTAGACTTATTGAATAGCTTTGACAAAAATGCTGATAGTGATATGAACAATAAGGTCGAGGCTGAGCTGGTCTCAGATGGAGATGAAGAACTTCTTGGGAACTGGAGCCAAGGTGACTCTTGTTATATTTCAGCAAAGAGGCTGGCATCATTTTGCCCCTGCCCTAGAGATTTTGTGAAACTTTGAACTTGAAAGAGATGATTTAGGGTATCTGGTGGAAGACATATCTAAGCAGCAAAGCATTCAAGAAGTGACTCGGGTGCTGTTAAAGCATTCAATTTTATAAGTGAAGAAGAGCATAAAGTTCAGAAAATTTGCAACCGGACAATGCAATAGAAAAGAAAGTCACAATTTCTGAGAAGAAATTAAAGCTGGCGGCAGAAATTTGCATAAGTAATGAGGAGTCAAATGTTAATCACCAAGACAATGGGGAAAATGTCTCCAGGACATGTCAGAGCTCTTCATGGCAGCCCCTCCTATCACAGGCCCAGAGGCCTAAGAGGAAAAAGTGGTTTACTGGGCAGGAACGAGGGTCCCCATGCTGTGTGCCGCCTAGGGAGTTAGTACCCTGCATTCCAGCTGCTACAATCATGGCTGAAAGCTGCTAGATTTCAGAAGATGTATGAAAACTCCTGGACGTCCAGGTAGAAGTTTACTGCAGGGGAAGGGCTCTCATAGAGAACATCTGCTAGGGCAGTATGGAAGAGAAATGTGGGGTGGGAACCCCCACCCACAAAGTCCCTATTGTGGAGCTGTGAGAAGAGGGCCACCATCCTCCAGACCTCACAATGGTAGACCCAGTGATGGCTTGCACCATGTGCCTGGAAAAGAAGCAGACACACAAAGCTAGCCCGTGAAAGCAGCCAGGAGGGAGGTTGTACCCTGAAAAGCCACAGGGACAGAGCTGTCCAAGACCATGGGAACCCACCTCTTGTATCAGTGTGACTTGGATGTAAGACAAGGGGTCATAAAATATCATTTTGGAGCTTTAAGATTTGTCTGCCCCACTGGATTTCAGACATGCATGAGGACTGTAGCCCCTTTGTTTTGGCCAATTTCTCCATTTGGAATGGCTGTGTATTCCCAACGTCTGTACCCCCACTGTATCTGGGAAGTAAACTAACTTGCTTTTGGTTTCACATGCTCATAGGTGGAAGGGACTTGCCTTGTCTTAGATGAGACAGTGGACTGTGGACTCAGAGTTAATGGTGAAATGAGTTAAGACTTTGGGGGACTGTTGGGAAGCCATAATTGGTTCCAAAATGTGAGGATGTGAAATTGGGAAGGGGACAGGGGCAGAACGATATGGTTTGGCTCTGTGTCTTCACCCAAATCTCATTTTGAACTGGGACCTTCTGGGAGATAACTCAGTCATGTAGGCAAGTCTTCCCCCACGTTGTTCTCATGATAGTGAGTAAGTCTCATGAAATCTGATGGTTTTAAAAAGAGTAGTTCCTGTGCTCTTTCTCTTTGCCTGCTGCCATCCATGTAAGACGTGACTTGCTCTTCCTTGCTTTCTGCCATGACTGTGAGGCTTCCCTAGCCACATGGAACTTTAAGTTCAATTAAATTTCTTTCTTTTTCAAATTTCCCAGTGTCCGGCATGTCTTTATCAGCAGTGTGAAAATGGACTAATATATCTACCATATACAAAAACCAACTTTATCTGGAATAAAGACTTAAATGTAAGACCCAAAACGATGACACTATTAGAAGAAAATACTGGAGAAACAACACTTCAGGACATTGGTCTGGGCAAAGATTTTATAGTTAAGATTTCAAAAGCACAGGCAACAAAAGGAAAAATAGACAAATTGAACTATATCAAACTAAAAAGGCTTCTGCATAGTAAAAGAAACAATAAACAGATTGAAGAGACAACCAGCAGAATGGGAGAAAATATTTGCAAACTATTCATCTGTCAAGGACTAATATGCAGAATACACAATGAGCTCAAACAACTCAACAGCAAAAAAATAAATAATCCAATTTCAAAATGGGCAAAGTATCTGAACAGACATTTCTCAAGAGATGTCATACAAATGGCAAACAAGCATATAAATATGTTCAATATCACTACTTATAAGTGCAAATCAAAACCCCAATGAGATATCATCACACCCCAGTTAGAATGGGTATTCTCAAAAAGACAAAAAATAAGAAATCATGACAAGGATGCCAAAAAAGGACAACTCTTATATAGTGTGAGTGGGAATATAAATTAGTACAGCCATTATGGAAAACAGTATGGATGCTCCTTAAAAAAGTAAAGATATAACTACCATACAATTCAGCAATTCCATTACTGGGTATACATCTACAGGAAAGGAAATCAGCAAGTCAAAAACATACGTGCACTGCCATGTTTATTGCAGCACTATTCACAATTGCCAAGATGTGGAATCAAACTAATTATCTATTAATAAATAAATAAATAAAGGGAATATAGTATTTATACACAATAGAATACTCTTCAATCATAAAAAAAAAATGAAATCTGTCATTTATGGCAACATGGATGAGCCAGGAATAAATTATGTTAAATTAAATAAGCTAGGCACACACACAAAATAAATACTGCATGTTCTCATTCATGTTGAAATTGAAAAAGTTGATCTTATGTTAAGTATAGAGTAGAACAGTGGTTTGAAAGGCTGGAGAAGATCATGGAAGGAGGTATGGGTAGAGGTTGATTAAGGGATGCAAAATCACAGCTAAATAGGAAAAGTAAGTTCTAGGGTTCTATAGCACTGTAGGGTGACTATAGTTAACAACAATTATATATTTTCAAAGAGCTAGATGAGGGGATTTTGAATTTTCTCAATACAAAGAAATGGGACATGTTTGAGGTGATAAATATATTAATTATCCTGATTTGATCACTACATATTGTGTAAATGTAAAATAGCACAATGCACTCCAGAATATGAACATCTGTGTCAATTAAAACTATTAATTAAAAACACATATATGTATATATGCTTTAGATTAAGATATATCTATCTTTCGTCTCTATATCTTTATCTCACTGAGCCATATACTAATCTCATTATTGACATGATTTTCTGATTATAAACATTAAAATTATTTCATCTACCATAAAATTTCTGAATTATTTTTACATGTTACACTTTATTTATACCTGAAAAGGCTTATTTGATAGTGAAAGAAAAAAAACTCAAAAGATTGAAATTATTATTCTGCATTAATGTTCTTCTATGTGGTAAAACGATATATTACAATGCCCCAATACTGACAATCTGAGAGGCACAAACTAATTATTTTGTGTGTATCCCCAGCCAGTTTCATTCAATTAGCTCCATGACTCAGTTCAAAAGGTGATTAATTGGCCCTGTTTCATATTGCAGAATTACCATCCTATTTAGGATACATGGAAAGACATTGAGAAACTTTAAATTTAAGTTTAATCACCTCGTCTAAAAATTAAAGAGAAATAAAAGGAAGGGTAACTGACATGCAAACCTTCTCTTAGCTGGAACAATTTCCTACTTGCTCTTACTCAGTGATACATTCTGTACACAATATACAGTATCAGCAGCCAATACCCCTGGAAGAGGAATATAGAAACTGCCACTTCTGCTTAACTATTTGGAGTGATGTGACAAGGATTAGTTATGCATGAGAGGGTATCAGTAGACCCATGTGGTCTCAGAATAATGACTCCCCTTCTTATCCTGAAATCAAATCATCTTAGCTGGGAATGATTAAAAATATTTAATTATTGCTTTGAAATTGAGTACATTATTTGGTTCTACTTTTTTCACTATTGTGTCATATTTTTAAGTATAATGTTAACAACCTCACAGAAAATACTGGTATAATTCCATATATACTATAAACAGATTTATTTCTGAGACCAGCATCTCTCGTTTTTATGGGTAAGTAAATATTTGCAAGCACGGTTCCATTCCAGTAGAATCATTTTGCAGTCATTTGTTTTGTTTGTTGTTCATTATTGTTGTTTTATATGTTTGTAAACAGGTAAGAACAGATTTTTTTCATAGCAATTATGAAATTAATACTTAGATATTTTAACAAGGGAGTGCCAGTTTAGCTGCCTGAGAACCAATAAAGAATTTAATTTCCTATACTCATTTTCACATTTCATGGATCGTAGTTTCAAAGGAGTTCTAATTATAAGAGTACCAACATCCGTCAATTAGTAATTCAATTTGACATAGCTGGAAGTATATTATATATTTTAAGTACCTATGTCAGTTTTCTAGAGTGAAATTTCGAGCCTATTAGCCCCAAATAAGTTTTGTTATCTACAAAGTTTAAACTGTTTCTTTCCCATAAAACAAATGGTGGTCAATTAATAATGCCTTTTGAAAACAGCAACAATGATTTACATACAGTAGGCACTCAAAACTATTTGTTTTAATCAAACATCATAAAGATCTTGCAATCTATTGAGAAAGGGAAACATCACATCACACACACACACACACACCCCTTAGAAACTAACACTTAAACTAATACAAATTGAGAGTCAAAGACAATCAGAAATACTATAATAGAATGATAGTAAAACTCTGCTCTTGCCTAGTTCTGCCAACATCTACCTATATGAGATTTTCCAAGCCACACGCTTGAAATAAATGCAAAGTGAAGCAGACAGAATTACAGTGTTGAAGAATCAGCACAAGAGGCTAGGAAATAAGATACCTTGGTTAGCAATCCAGCATTATATAAATCTCTCTGGACTTGTTTCCTGATTCTAAAAGGAGGGTTGAACTAAATGACCTCCTAGGTCTTTTCCATCTCAAGAATGATAAATTTTCATGAAGGGACCAAAATCAATGGCATGATCAAAATTGCTAAGCCCTGACGACTTCCTAAGTTTGATTTTACTTGAAATTTGCTGAAGAAGGCAAATATGAATAAATGAAAGGGAAAGCAAACAGTCATGGTCACAGCACATCTCTTTGCTCAATGGACGAGGAAACAGAATCAGAATGACAACGATAATGTATATTTTTATATCTCTGTATAATTTACAAAGTGTTTTCCTATAACATATACATACACCTATTTTAGCCTAAAATAACTGTTTAAAAAACTTAGTAAGCAAATTACCCAGGATCACTAAAGCATATGAAAATTGGAGTCAAATTTCAAAGCAAAGCGTTTAGAGTTGAACCTTGCTGTTAATCATAGCTGTGACTCAAATCTACACCTTTTGCTCCACTTCCTATTTTATTGCCCCTCAAGGCTTCATTACCTCCCTAACT
Organism: Theropithecus gelada; assembly: GCF_003255815.1. Taxonomy (NCBI): domain Eukaryota; kingdom Metazoa; phylum Chordata; class Mammalia; order Primates; family Cercopithecidae; genus Theropithecus; species Theropithecus gelada. Next base: position 89,155,491 of record NC_037680.1, read on the forward strand.
AATATATTTTTGTGCTTTTCACCATTTATACCTAAAGTAGTCATCTCCCGGCTGTGTGTCTCAAATATGGATATACATCCATTTTATTGTCCTCTTTTTCCCATCCACAGTATATTTTCTAACCTAGTTTGCTACAAACAAATTTTGAATGTTAAATGGAATTTCAAATAGAAGAAATATTTGAAGTTCTTCCATTTGAAATTCCATTTAACATTCAAAAGTAATATAGTAGCTATTAAGTTAAGCTCTGTGTTCTGATGGCAAATAATAAAAAATTTTAAGTGAGATTAGATATAAGAACCAGAGCCACTGATTTCTACACATTCTGAAAGTGCTTCAAGTATCTTAAAAGTTTCCAAGAGACTTTACTGTTTTAAAGAAATCTTTTTTATACCAATATTCAAGAAACTATTATTATTCAACTTTAAAAGTTTAAAATCATAATTATAATTCCAACAGTAGTGATTTTTGTTGTACTATTCCATCTGCATTAAACATAAAATTACTGTTGACCCTTGAACAACACAGGTTTGAACTGCACGGGTCCACTTACACATGGATTCTCCTCAACCAAATGTGGATTGAAAATACTGTATTTGCAAGATTCGAAACCCAAATATAGAAAGGACCAACTTTTTGTATATACTTGGTGATATGGTTTGGCTCTGTGTTCCCACCCAAATCTCTTCTTATAGCTTCCAAAATTCCCATGTTGTGGAAGGGACCTGGTGGGAGATGATTGAATAATGCGGGTGGGTCTTTCCCGTGCTGTTCTTGTGATAGTGAATGGGTCTCACAAGATCTGGTGGTTTTAAAAATGGGAGTTTCTCCGCACTAGCTCTCTTTGCCTGCTGCCATCCAAGAGAGATGTGACTTGCTCCCCCTTGCCTTCTGCCATGATTGTGAGGCCTCCACAGCCATGTGGAACTGTAAGTTCAATAAACCTCTTTCTTTTGTAAACTGCTCCGTCTCAGTTATGTCTTCATCAGCAGCATGAAAATGGTCTAATGCAATACATTGGTACCAGTAGAGTGGGGCACTGCTGAAAAGATACCCCAAAATGTGGAAGCCAATTTGGAACTGGTTAATAGGCAGAGGCCTGGACAGTTTAGAGGGCTGAGAAGACAGGAAAATGTGGGAAAGTTTGGAGCTTCCTAGAGAATTTTTGAATGGCTTTGACAAAAATGCTGACAGTGATATGAACAATAAAGTTCAGGCTGAGGTAGTTTCAGATGGAGATGACGAACTTGTTCAGAACTGTAGTGAAGGCGACTCTTGTTATGTTTTAGCAAAGAGACTGGCAGCATTTTGCCCCTGCCCTAGAGATTTGTGGAACTTTGAACTTGAGAGAGATGATTTAGGGTATCTGGTGGAAGACATATCTAAGCAACAAAACATTCAAAATGTGACTTGTGTGTTGTTAAGGGCATTCAGTTTCAGAAGGAAAACAGAGTATAAAAGTTTGGAAAATTTTCAACCTGACAATACAATAGAAAAGAGAATCCCATATTCTGAAGATAAATTCAAGCTGGCTGCAGAAATTTGCGTAAGTAATGAGGAGCCAAATGTTAATCACCAAGACAATGGGGAAAATGTCTCCAATGCAAGTCAGAGACCTTTGCAGCAGCCCCTTCCATCACAGACCCAGAGGCTTAAGAGGAAAAAGTGGTTTTGTAGGCTGGGGCCAGAGTCCCCATGCTGTGTGCAGCCTAGGGACTTGGTGCCCTCCATCCCAAGTTGGCCCCTTTCAGTTGTTCCAGCCATGGCTGAAAGGGGCCAACGTAGAGTTCAGGCCGTGACTTCAGAGGGTGTAAGCCTTAAGCCTTAGCAGCTTCCACATGATGTTGAGCCTGCCAGTGCACATAAGTCAAGAATTGAGATTGGGGTACCTCTGCCTAGATTTCAGAAAATGTATGAAAATGCCTGGATGCCCAGGCAGAAGTTTGCTGTAGAGGTGGGGTGCTCATGGAGAACCTCTGCTAGGGCAATGCAGAAGGGAAATGTGGGGGTAGAAGCCCCCACACAGAGTTTCTACTGGGGCACAGCCTAGTGGAATGGTGAGAAGAGGGCCACCATCCTCCAGATCCCAGAATGGTAGATCCACTGACAGCTTGCATCGTGCACCTGGAAAAGCTGCAGACACTCAACACCTGCCCGTGAAAGCAGCTGAAGGGAGGCTGTATCCTGCAAAGCCATAGGGGCAGAGCTGTTCAAGACCATGGAATCTACCTCTTACATCGGCATGACTTGGATGTGAGACATGGAGTCAAAGGAGATCATTTTAAGGCTGTAAGATTTGACTGCCCGGCTGGATTTTGGATATGCCTGGGTCCTGTAGCCCCTTTGTTTTTACCAATTTCTCCCATTTGGAATGGCTGTATTTACCCAATTCCTGTACCCCCATTGTATCTAGGAAGTGACTAACTTGCTTTTGATTTTACAGGCTCATAGGCAGAAGGGACTTGCCTTGTCTCAGGGGAGACGTTGGACTGTGAACTTCTGAGTTAAGGCTGAAACGAGTTAAAGTTTTGGGGGACTGGGGAAGGCATTGGATGGTTTTGAAATGTGAGGACATGAGATTTGGGAGGTGCCAAGGGTGGAATGATATGGTTTGACTCTGTGTCCCCACCCAAATCTCATCTTGTACCTCCCATAACTTCCACATATTGTGGGAGGGACCTGGTGGAAGATGATTGAATCATGGGGTGGGCTGTTCTAATGATAGCAAATGGGTCTCACACAATCTGATGGTTTTAAAAACGGGAGATTCTCTGCACAATCTCTCTCTTAGCCTGCTGCCATCCACGTAAGATGTGACTTGCTCCTCCTTGCTTTCCACCATGATTGTGAGGACTCCCTAACCGTGTGGAACTGTAAGTCCAATAAACTTCTTTCTTTTGTAAATTGTACCATCTTGGGTATGTCTTTATCAGCAGTGTGAAAACAGAGTAATACACTCAGTTTCTCAAGGCTGACTTCAGGACCTGGTATATGCACATTTTGGTATCTGCGAGAGTGATAGAACCAATGCTGGGAGTATATCCTACAAGAACTGTAGTTTTCTTGTGGGCAAGACTGAAAGCTGTCAGTTCAAAGGAGAATTATAAGCATCCAGCAGAAATCAAAATTCAACACAATCATTTGAATAGGACAGGATATATTTCCTTTATAAGTTATCTGCCACATTACCAATTTACAAATAAAATTACTCAATGATTACGAATTGTTCCCTTATTAGGAAAAGAAAAATATCTTCTCTCTATATCAGTAGGCCATTGTTGATTTGTAGACTGCTATAGGGATCAATCAAATCTTATTTTTCTAAAATGTTAACTGTGTTTCAATATTTAATATTTCAAATGGTGAATCAAAAGAAATCAAATACCTAAGAAATAGGTTTATTTATTTATATCATTTAACTCACTAAAAAAAAAGGTGCTTTTCAAAATCTACATATAATACAGTGATGGTATTTTCAACTACTAAACATCTGAATCATCTGATTACTAAAATTAGTATCGCTTCATTATTTATAGATATAGCATAAAATAGTCTTTTAAATGTCTAGGGTCAAAAATACTTCAAAGTTTTCTCACATAATGAAACCATTATGAAATTTCTACATTTGAATGTCTCTTTCAAAAACATAGTTTTATAAGATTAGACACTTGGAACCACTTTGGACAAATTTTAATGGATTTATATTTCTATACTAACTGTAAACTTCCTTTTAAGTCTATGTCCTGATGATGATGTATCTGCTACATATATATTACGGCCACTCTTTGAATGCCATTGCTAGCTCAGATAAATGTGATTGTAACTTTTTAGTTGCTGTTTTAAAAAAGATATTATGTCTTGGGTTCCAACAGTATGCTTAGCACCATAAAAACTTTTTGAATTTTCTTATTTCCTCAATAATTGCACAGGTAAGTCTCTTACGGCTATTCATGATATTAATGTATTACAGTTTTTAATTTTCTTGGAGAGTACTACCTCAAATTTGAGACTAAACAGTATATGTGTTTTTAACAATATGCACACATTCAGATTTTTCAATGCCTTCCAAAATTCTAGTGTGATCATGCATACTCAATCTTTTTTTTTTTTTTTTTCACAAGAATTTCCAACACTACAGTGGACCTATCACAGGGCTTTTGGCACATCCTGTGCCTATTCCGGTTTCTAATATATTTCTTATACTCCTCTTTTTGGAAGGAAAACCAGTTTTCTTTAGCTCTTTAACTCTAACTACTAATACTGTATTATTATGAGTTACGTCAAACTGAACTTTTCAAAATCTTCAGAAGATTATAGCACATAGTGATCCTGAAATTCTCTGAAAATTCTATTGTACATACAGTCTGCAATATCACGTAAGTTCACAATACAATTATTTTTTTAAATTTTAAGTCTGTCTATTATACATCTACAAGTAGATTATAAATTTCTGGTGAATAAAGGCAAAGACTGCTAATTCATTATTTGTTGTCACCCATACCCTACCAAGATATAATTAGCTGTAAGCCCTCATACTGCTTCAAATAAAGTAAAAATTGTTTTCTTACAACACATCTATCGGGAAAATAGTGCCAGTCTCTCTGTGCTTCACCCAGTAACTGACCTATCATCATTAGCTTTGAGGTGAAAAAAAGACGTGCCTTACCTGAGGAACCTATTTTCTGCTTACTCCAACTATGTGATTAAAATAAGGATTGCCTATCATAGGACCAACTCCTCCCAGCCACACATACAGTTTCACAAGTAATGAGACCTGGGCCAATCAGAGACCTTCTCCGAGGTTTTCCAAAATGGAATTAAGGGAAGAAGAGAACCTTATTCTTTGAATGGCAAAGTTAAGAAGATATGAGACTGGAAGATGCTGGCAGCTATGGTCCAACTTTACAGAGTTAATCTGTGAGAATAACACTAACACATGGTGAAAAGCATAGATAGATGAGAAATAAGAAGAGTGGTTTCTGGATTTTCTAGTTCCTGCTTCAGTTATTTCTGAGGTCCCGAAATGTCTTTGCCCTTTATTAGTTGGGTAACTTCAACCCTTTGAGGAAATATACACTGAAAGGTTAACAATCTACAAGAAGAGATTATGGATTATCTTAATGTATTTCCTTTTTATCGTGGACTTTTTCTAAATTTAATTCAAGAAACATATTTATTTAAAAAGATGCAGATACACATAAAAGCTATCAATTAGCATGTAAATTACATTACTATTTATAAGTAAAATAGTGTAATAGATCAAACTAACACTCTTTCCTACAACTAACCTAGATGCTTTATAAAAGTATGAAGAGACAAGAAAATACTACCCAGGACCTAGACAAGAATAACAACACTCATGTGAATCTTTGGTATGATTAAAATAACTCAAACATGAGAGAGAATGAGGGCAGCTACTTTGCCTTCAACCTAATGTTTTGACTAGAGACACATTTCACAAAGAAAATATGATTGAAGTGGTGCCTTTGTCTGTAACAGGAACCTTCATTCTTGAATCAAAATTAATATCTTACAATCCATTTTATATTGGAGAAATTTTCTAACTGGTTTTTAGAAATATTTTATTACTTAAATAGTATCATGCTCATTGTCTATGTTCGTTGACAAAATTCTAAGAAAGAGACTCTTTGCACAGTCTTTAGCCTTTAATCTTAAAATATCCCTGTCAGCTAGAAAAATAGAAATCCATTAATACAGAAATACAATAATCTACTATAATTAAGAAATTGTTCAAAATATTCTTGCAATTGCTGTTACTATGATGGCTACAACCAATAAATCAAGATCTCCACAACACTGAAAATTAAGTATGATCTAGTCCAATGCCTTAAATTTTACTTTGTAGAGCAGTCCTTTCTCATCCATCTCCATGAAGAAACAACCTAGCTTATTTTAGTGGATAAGACCAGATTGTTTTTAAAATCTGTTACTATAAGATAAATGAAAATGTACAACTTTCTAAAAATAATATATCCTTTTTCCACTTATTGCTGTTGTTTTTAATTCTGTAACAAAAATCATAAAAAAGATTCAAAGTTACATTTTGCATACATAGATTATTTACCGGTAGTTTGTTAATGCTAATAACACTGCAATAGTATATTTAATAATAATTGTTTTCTGTTTTGATGACAGTCAAAAGCAAATCTAGATTATATTTACCGAATTATCCAGTCAGTTAACAAGAAAATGAAAGGTTTTAACATCTGTTGTTTGTCACCTCCTCTGACTCAAATTAGAGGCAATGTCACAAGTGCTTGAAACTCTCTCATACTTGAGTAACATCTATTTTCTGTAATAAAAATTAGGAAATCCATTTGTTAATCAACTATCATTTTATAACTAGTTGTAACGTATTAAATATTTAATCATGCAAAATCCAACACATCATCAAATATATTCAAAATAATTTAATAGTGTTCAAGCTTATCTATTGTGGTTCGTTCAATAAATGGGTGTAGTACATTATAAACGGTATATCTAAAAATGTTCTTTATTATTCAACTTTCCTACTAAAAGGAAGAGACCCAGGAAAGAGAGTATGCTAAAATACTCTGAAACCTAAAATATATTGGCACAACAAACTTTTATCATACATGTTATTATCTCCATTTACAATTAAGGAAATAGAGGCTCAGGAAATGTAAATAAATTGCCCTCGATTGCACAGATAGAAAGTGATATAGCTTATTTGAATCCAGATGTACATGGCTTTTAAGCCTTTCTTTTCTTTTATGCTATTTCTTCCGGACTTCTCATACTCCTTACAAACAAATAGGCAGATAATAAAAAGTTATTAAGTAATTTGAGATGTTTTGAGTTCCATATAAAAAAAAAAAAACCTACCTAAGTAATTCTTAGTGAAGGCAAATGCAGAGAGGTAGAAAGTATATAATTAGAAAGAGCAGCACTTCTCAAAGTATCTACATGTAAAGGAATAGTTTGTTTTAGTTTGAAATTGCTACTCTACAACACTTTTTAAGTATAGTAAAAATAAATTACTAGAAAAAAGTCATGTGTTTGCATGTTATAACAATGTCAAACTTATATAAAATTTCCTAAATACTCAGTCTCATTTTTAGTACTTATATCATAGAAGAGCAGCACCAAACTATGGCCCCTACTTTCAGTAATACGGAGCTATATGATCAATGAGAATAAGCCAATAATGTTAATGTATATTAACTTGTGTATTAAAAGTATATTATGCATCTAGCTTTTATTGAAATAAAAAGTGATTCCTATCCCCCAAACAATTGTTGCAAATTCTTGTTACTTCATCAAGCTGCTGATCATGCTAATTTAGCATGAAAAAAACACAAAAGGTCTGTTTAAGAAAGTTGAATACAGAATAAAATGTATACTGTCTTAATAAACCAGGTAGAGAGAAAAAATGGAGACTTGTCAATTCCAATGTTCATTTTTGTTTTGATTTTATATATATTATTGTTAATAAGCATCAACATTGCAAACCAATTTTGAATATGGTAATTATTATTCAGTGGTTAAAATTATTTCATCTTTCTGACAGGCTCAGGGGGTGTGAATTATTCTTACTGAATATATCGATAATCACTGCAATGGGAAAATAAGATGATTAATGTTGTCTTTATCCTTTCTGTCAAAGCTGACACATAAAAAGAGGTTTCCACACTTGCCATTTTCCAAAATGCAGCAGTGCATAATACATCCCTAACTGCATTTTGACAAAGTGAAAATTTGTTTTATATCATGAGATCTGGGCAATGATTCTAGAAGAATGTGCTAATTAAATTAAGAAAACAGAAAAACAGAAAATAGATTTTTTCCCATAGCATAGTAAGTAGCTTTGTATAACATACTACATAACGACACTGTGATTCAATTTTTAATTTTCTTTTTCAAATGTTACTAACCATAGAATATACTTAACAACAATGCATATGGTAATAAGATCAGTATTTACTGGTTACCTTAAATAATTATCAATTTTTTATAACTTTGGAATAAAACTATCTTAATAATTTTAGTATATGGATAAAACTACAGCTTACTGATATTGGAATCTTCATTTATTTCATATTTGCTTTTTCTCAGAGTTCATAAGAGTATCTGATACGAGTTTATGGTAAAGTTTTGAATTAACCAAAGAGCATCCATCAAAATCTAGGCAGAGCTATTATTATTATGAAAATAATCTTTCATGACAACATGAAATTTAACCATTATATGTTTTAATATTCACATTAATCCTGAATAGGAAAAAAGGTGGCTTTGATAAGTACTTCATAATAGCTAACAAAAGTCAACCAATTGTAGAAAATTCCTTAAAATTATACTTTGATAGTGAAATACAATATTAAAGTTTGAAAATCATAAAATAGATAACAAACATTTTTTTCAGTTATTTTATAGATGACACTATCTCCACTTGATTGTCCTAAATAAAAAAAATAGTAAATTTGAGTGATGATACAGAAGCCAATTAATGGACCAATATGTCTCAAAAAATAGGCAAAAGAGTGATTTTTTTTTTAAGTATTTGTTCAGTGATGTCACAAATATGGTGCTTTGCAAATAGGGGTTCAGTAAATGATTGTTTAATTGAAACATTTTAGTGTGGGAGGCATAAACGAGTAATAAGGTTCAAAGTAGCTATTTTCAGCTTACTGAAGTGACACTTACTGTGCCTGTCTTGCACTGGTATTAACTTCATATTGTGTTGGCAGAGAAAAGCTTTAACTGATGTTAGTGTTACTGGAATGGCCAGCATTAGTATGTCTCAGCAGCCAAAAAATAACCTGTGGCACAGCAACAACTTATCCCAAGCTTCAAGAGGGGCATGGGTTTGGAGACCTATATTCTGTATTAAAGTCTTCTATGAATAAACTTTCTGAGAGTCTTCAGGTTCCTGAAGTTTCTTTCCTTGTTTTGCTCCTCTTATCAGTCTTTTTGACCCACTCATCTACTTTATAATTTCCACATCCAAAAAACTTTCTCTAGTCTTACTCTCTCCTAATACAGTCAAGCTCTTATGTTGGGTAGGCATTGCCAATAAAATACTCGAGAGACATCTTAAAATAAACTTGCCAAAACATAAACTAATCACCATTTCCTGACACCTGACCATTCTTTTTTTTTTTTTTCCTTCAACCTCCTGGTGGGCTCAAGGGTTCCTAGCAGCTCAGCCTCCAGAGTAGCAGGAACCACTGGCTCACACCTCTATGCCCAGCTATTGGTCTCGAATTCCTGGCCTTGAAAGGTCCTCTCGCTTAGGCTTCCCAAACTGCTGGAATTACAGGTTTGAGCCACCACAATGGGACCACTCTCCTTATAGCCTCTATTTCTGTTGGTTGCATGACTATCACCTAAGTTCTCAAACTAGAAAGCTTGTAAATCTTCTTAATTCTTCTTTCTTCATAGTCTACATCTCCAACTTACTACTAGCACCTCTCGCTATGCCGGTTTTACGGAAAGACAACCAGTGCAGTCACACAGAATCCCTTGCTTGGAAGGGTCCCATGTTTCTCTGTGCTCTCAGCTGTTCTCTGCTCTGCAGTTATCATGAATCACTTCTGAACAAGAAGCTCTGCATTTTCTTGCACCAGGCCCTGCAAATTACATAGCCAGTCCTGTCTCCCATGTCCTTCATCCTCTGTAAAACGTGTGTTAGCCTCTAATTATGCCATTAAATTTCTCACTTCTCTATCTTTGTATTCATTTTCCCTCTGCTGAGAATGTTCCATTTGCTGATCAAATCCTCAAATATACATTTCTGGTGCCACCTCCTCCAGCAAGCCTTCCCTGCATAATTAAGCTAGGATAAGCACTCTCATAATAATTATATCATTTCAATTATAAGAGTATGCTATTATTACCTACTCATGAATCTCTTTTATTCTATGAGGGGAAGAAGGAATTATTTCACAACTAAGCTAGTGACATGTGAAAAACATACAATTATGTGTTATTGTATGAATGAATAACATGATGAAAAAATAATATAACTGCTATTAAGTCTTATGAATTAGTCTTATGAATTAAAACAAAACGCTATTAGAGTTTTATTTTTTATTCAAATGGAAATAATTACAATATTTGTATTATCAACTCTATATCCTAAACAGTTTTGGTATCTATCCACTTCTCCCTAGTTCCTTCTTTACCCTCACTCAGTCCAATCACTTTCATCTCTGAACTGTATCACTGTCATGCGCTCTCTTTCCTTCCACCAGTCCTTTCCCCACAATACAGTCAGAGGGATCTTTTGAAATACAAATCAGACTGTGTACCCATAGCAATTATTCTTTGCCTATATTCTCCATATTTCAGCTTAAATATTACTTCCTCAGTGATGCCTGGAAAAGTTACTTAGCCCCATAAATTAAAACATGCCACGTCCCCACCAAGCGCGCGTGCACACACACACACACACACACACACACACACCCCTTTAATGACTTTCATTGCATTTTCTCTTTTTAGCATTTGGCTAACTTTGTAATTTATAACTTTTATAATTTAATAAAGTTTGTCTTCCTCACTAGAGCAAAAGCTTTAAGTTAGGAATTATGTCTACTTGGCTTGGTATTCTATCACTAGTGTACCTAGCAGATAGTAGGTGTCAAAAAACATTTTGTCAAATTAATGTACATAGCAGTATTAGGTAAACACATGGCATAGGAATTTTAAAAAACCTCAAAAATGTACATATCCTGATGTCAAAATATTATTCTCATTTTCTTCTACCCTCTTCAATATAATGGCTTATATTGGTTATACTGATTCATGGCACTTCACATTGCATTTAATGAAACTGCAACTATTTTAGGTATTTCTGAAGATTTCTAAAAATTATTCAGTAGTGTCTTTGTTTAGATTGTATGTCTCAGTTTTTCCCTGAAGACCCTATTGAGCATATGAGAATTTAAGGGAAATAATGCAAAAGGTACCAAACAAAACTTTATGAACAGTAAATACTACTTTCCTCATATACACATTAACAAAAATTAAAAAGTTTTATAACTATGCAACTGGGAGCCATAAAAATATTTTCCTATATCAAACTCGCTGGGCTTCAAAAATTATTTTTAAGTGTATACCTTCAGGACAGCCACTTGAGCACACAATAACTCTTGCATCATCATGAAGCAAAACCTAAAGACAATACCATTGAAGTAGTCTATATAGAATTGCGAAGATCTTATTAACTATTTTTAGCTTCTATTTTTGCTTTCATAACGGCCTTTGGAACATTGATTCTTTTATATTCTAACTCCCTAAGCTTCAGTTTCCTCATCTATGAAATGGTATAGTGATGGTACCCACATCATAGTGTAATTTAAAAGATTAAATGAAATGATCTAGGTAAAACAATTAGTATAATGCTTGCCAACTTGTGAGTATCCAATAAATATGAACAATAATAACTGCTAAAAACTTCATTAGGGTCTAGAAAATCACAGAAATAGAAAGAAAAATAACACAGCACTACAAAGGGCTAGCTGGAAGGCAAAACTCAAAGCGTAAAGACTGTCTGTGTTTGTTAGGCAGTTTGACAGGTTCTTATTAGCTACTCTCTGGCACTTGTTTTTCTTCCTATATTTCTGCCACTTTGATAGCCAGGCAAAATTACACCTATAATGTAATCAGATAAGGAATGCAAAAGGAACCATTACAATTAATTTGACTGAGAAGTAGACATGGACGATAAATGTGCAGTACACCCTCAGGACCACAAACACTTTACATTTATCTCTATTTATCCACATGTCAATTAAGGAACCAACTTGCTATAAGTCTTTTAATAAGAAGTATTCATTTCCAACTAAAGTTGCCAAATTCCTATAATTCAAATCTATATTTGCTGGTGACTTTTAAATGAAAAGAAAACATGTTTTTAAAAGCAATGTTCCCTTCTTGAATATTTCCACTTTATTGCTTTTGAATCGCTCAAGTTCAAATGAGACAATTAAATGCTGTGTCTTTTTTTGTTCAGAGGCGAGATGAAGGTAATTTGCTGCTTCATGCATCTGTTTCCTCATCAGCACAGTGAGGACTAGGCTAATTAGGGGATGAAAACAATATGGTCATATGGATAGGCCAGATTGCTTGTCACTCAGTTATTCAATATGTAGGCTCTGTTTTGAGGACAGGAAACAGATAATGATTCTCTGGCATCTCTCTTGCAATTTGTGAAAAGAAAGAACTGGGAAGTGTTCAGATGTTTACCTGCTTATTTTTAGCCTTCATCCTAGAAATAATCTTACTGGGCTGTGTCATTCATTTTGTCTTTACAAGAATAATCTTTATTAGAAAGCTTTGACCACGGCCAGTAACATTCAAAGAGAATGCAAGAACCCAATGAACTAACTTGAGTTCTGTTCAATTCATTCAAGTTCATTATTCTGCAATATTCTATGGGCCAGAAAAATTTTGTCCACACACAGTAAATGTGCCCCAATTTCAGAAAGTCTATTTTAACTAAATAGATTTAGTAAGAAAAAAATTAACATCTGAAAATATAAGAATAATTACAGAGTTTGTACCAGGCATGTTTTCTGGTACCAGTATGTCCTCAGTCACTTATAACAGGGAGAATTCAGACTCAAGGGCAGTCTTTCCCAGGCCTGGCTTGGAAAGGTCAATTAGTACAACTAGGTTCTCTTTCAGCTATTTGAACTAGGAAATCCCAAAGGAAATGGTGGCCAACGAAAGTTGAAAATATGCATTAAGAGTTTCATAAGCACAAGCAAAAGTTATGAATAAATATAAGTGAGCAAGAGTAGTTAGGTGATAAGACAGAAGTCTAGAATAGATGCACAGAAATAAGCAGCAACATTCTGAAATGGACAGAGAGAGAGAGAGACAGACACGAGGAAAGGGAAAGAACAATTCCTATTTCTGAAAGCTTTAGGTTCCCATTGTCCTGAAAGTTCTAGGTCCCTAATGCCAGGAAGCCTATAAATATCAGTTCCAATGGGCCTGACCATTCTGCATGCCCTATCTTTGAATTTTCCAGAGACCACTATCTCCCTTATTAATAATGTCATAAACTAAATGCCACCAAGACTTCCAACTGGATAAGGTCACCAGTTTCTCAAGAGGTAAGTAAAAACTGGCTGACACACCTTCATCTCAAATATTGTCAGAGACTCTGCATCTCTCCCCAAATCTCCAAAGATCAGTTTGTGGGTAGGAATGATGATTTACCTTATCCTCTTCAGCTCTGGCTTTGGGTTCCCACTTTTCCTACATTCTCTAACTGCACCCTGAATTTCACTTACAGCATTGCTCTGCTTTTGTTGTATCATGATTGCCCCACTGGGCACTACACCAAACCCTTCATTCCCCAAAGTGTCATATATTCAGGGATGTTTGTATGGCTGACTCTATTAAAATCTGGAACCAGAATGATGGTTACATGACAGCCAATAACTTAAATGCCAGGCATCCCTATTCTTAAAATCTCTCAGTCATTCTTATCATAAAGGAACTTCTATTCATTATCTTTTCTACTTAAGCCCCATCTTCCTGCCATGTTGACAGACTCTGTTTTTCTCCCCTGATTGCCTCTTTAAAGCCCCCAATTCCTTGTAGATCTCTTAGAGCTACCTCTTTCTCTTAGCTTAGCCACCCAGGTTGTGACCAGGGTATCTCATACATGTAAACCATGAAGGATGCCAATTAAACCATGCTCTGAAACATAGTCCCTTGTATCCCCAAGAGGAATTCTTAAGCTGCAATTTAAGAAAAGCAACTTTTTATAAACACAAGAGCACCCAACATGGAGTACTTACTGTGTGCCAAGCACTACGCTTAAAAGTCATTAACTCGTTAAATTCCCCCCTCTCTCTCTCTTAATTTGAAGGTTGTATTAACATCCCTACTTATGATTAAAATTTGTGTGAGGCTCACAATATTAGGAAGTAACAGCATCTGAACTAGAACCAAAATATCCACTCACAATCACCATAATTATGCCTGTCTGGTTGCCCTATATGTAACTTTACAACAAAGTTGTGTGCTGATGATAGAAAATGTATTTAAAATTTATCTGAGATATATATTCTGTGGAAACCATTAGCTCTAAAACTGGCAAGAGACTAGAATTGAAAGAGGTAGCACACAGAGAGGTTCTGATGAAAGTGAATGTCATTTTAACAGAGGACTTCATGATGATTGCTGCCTAATAGTAGGTCATGGCCTTCACAGAAAATTTCCAATGCACATTCCTGCATTTATGATAATTCTACTTTTACTCTGTCATGTTGACAAGCCAAAAAAGTCCTATAGTTATTTCTGTATATTTGAACTTCTCAATTAAATAAAAGCACCGTTAAATTCTCACTTTTAACTCTTGTGGGAATTAATTATTACTTAGATGAAGAACTTTTTTTCAACTCTGTCTCTAGGCAAATAAACAACCTCAAAGGGAGATGGTACTTAAAATACCTGATAATAATTTATAAAAAATATTTTATATATTCAATAAAATATAACATTTCATTGAACATCCATGTAAAACAAAGATTCCTGTTACTTGTGAAATTGGACCTTATTAACATATGTATACTATCAAGTACATTTTACTGGAAAGAAACAGTATGTAAAAAGCTTGACACATTGAAAAAAACAAAAGGAGGCCAGTGTGGCTGTAGCACAGGAAAGAGGAGCAAAAGGAAGATAAGAAGGCACCAGATTATGGATGCAAGGCTTTCTCGGCCATGATGGAGATTTTGGATACTGTTTAAAGAAAAAATATAAAATTTCTAAAAATAGCTTGATAGTATTTTCCTTGAGTCTTGAAATAAGAACTAAAGAGCTACTCTATTCTTGTTCCAACCATTTAAAGATAGTGCCTCCCTATATAATGTGTGCTACGCAGTATGTAAGTATCATGTCTGTGAATTGAATTGTACTGTGCTGTTGCTTGTGCCAATTGCAGAGAGACACCACAGTGAGGCAAACAAGCAAGCCATATGTGCTGTTGGCAACACTGACACACTGTACAGTTATGGCATATGCCTTGAGTATCTCAAAATTATGTTGTTGGTAGTTTCATTGCTATATTTGATTATATATTTAAGTTTATTTGGAGGCTTTTAAAAGGAAATGACTTCACACTACTAATCTTACGATTATGCACTTAGCAGCTAATAACAATGTGCTATTTGCTGGAAGGAATATACGTTTGTAGACAAGTTTTCTGAATTAGCTTTTTAATTTACATAAACATAATTGCCTTCTCAATTTTAAAGGCTTTAAAAATTTGTTATTTTGAATAAAATTTAGTATGTTGATGTAAAGTCACTTTAAACATCTATTCTAAAACCTTGACTAATGTTGGATTAAGTGTACATGTGTGCATACAACACATATATACACATAAATACACATATGCAAGTTATAGGTATTATATATCTCTATATCACATTTATGTTATAGTTTATATCTATAAATTATATACAACAAATTATATCATATATATTATATATAAGTTACATATACTTCTCTAAGTTGTAGATATAGCTATCTTACACACACACACACACACACACACACACACACGACTTTGTATACCCATATATTTGAATGCTTTTGAAAGCAGCTTTTAATGCATTGTTAAACATCTTCTAAAGGTACAATTTGCTCATTATTTTATTTAAAAAATCGCCGTACACAAATTTTATACCAAAGGGTAAATTCTAACATAGAAAGCACAAAGAGGGGTGCTTTTTAATACTAGCATAAAGAGACTCTAGTAGAACATTTTTTTCTTTCTCTGCCAAATAAAACAAATGAGAAACTCTAAAAGAAGTCACTGACCCTTGAATAAAATTCCAGTTTCTCTAATATCAAGTATGTGACCAATGGGAAATTAACCCCTTAAGCTCCAATGTTTTCAATGCTATAACAACAATATAGTTGGCAAAGCTGCAGTAAGATTAAAGGAGATAATGCCTGACACCCAGAAGTACAACAAATACTAATTTTCTTCTCATCTAGTTTGGAAAATGTCTTCAGCAGCATTCCATGAAAGAAAGTATTCATAGCAATGTTTCTCAAAGATGAAGTACCCACAAACAATACCTGCAAACTGTTGCAGAGCTGTACTTAAAGAAAGATGAAAAAATTATGTTTTCATCCATATATTTCCAGATTGACATATTGCATGTTTAAAAGAGTTCAGCACCAGCAAATTACACTTAGCTATTTAGAGTGATATCGGTTTTAAGTCTTCTCTATACAACAGGCCTGGTGATGGTAGCAGCAATTGAGTCTTGTGAACCCAAAATATAAACCTAAGTTAATAAGGTAATGGCACACATCCCACTTCTCTATAAACAGTCTGGAGATCTACTCTTAAGTTTAGGTACCTTTCTTTGAACATTTAGAATAAATTTCAAACTGTGTTGACACTGACCACACTACAGACTTTCAATTCATAAGCATGTTGGTAAATAAGATGTGCTTCACTTGCAAATGACTGAATGCTGGCTGAGCTAAATTTAAAAACCCAAATCAAAAACAAACCAACAAAAACTCCCACCATGCCTCTGATTGAATGTGTTAAAGTCTGCAGAAATAAATCCACAACTGAATTTTCTTAGGAAATAGAATACTTCTTCAGCTAGTGGAAGAATATGAATAAGGGTTTGAAATAAGAGGAAACGTGGCATAGCAATCAGCTATAACTTCCATAATTTGGATAGTATTTTAGAATTATTTAAAAATCTTTAATCTCATTTGATTCTTGCCAACACCCTGAGATGAATTTTATTATTTTACAAATGAAAACCTGAGACTCCAAAAGATTTAGTAATACTTTGGGGATTATGCAAGGCAAATAAACCTTAGGAGAAATTTAACAAGGTACTTGTAGTTAGAAGGAAGTAAAATATTTAACTCAACTTCCTTATTTTGTTTGTTTGTTTTTTGAGACAGAGACTTGCTCTGTCCCCAGGCTGGAGTGCAGTGGTGCTATCTCAGCTCACTGCAACCTCTGTCTCCCAGGTTCAAGGGATTCCCCTGCCTCAGCCTCTTGAGTAGCTGGGACTACAGGTGTGTGTCACCACGCCCAGCCAATTTTTCTTTTTTTGTATTTTAGTAAAGACGGGGTTTCACCATGTTGGCTAGGATGGCCTCGATCTCCTGACCTAGTGATCTGCCCGCCTTGGCCTCCTGAAGTGCTGGAACTACAGGCGTGAGCCACTGTGCCTGGTCCCTTGTTATTTTTGACAACTTAAAATTTTGATTAGGATTAGATAGGTACTAGAATGAGCACCTTCTGTTTCCCATCCTAGCATTCTTGCCACCATATAGTTCTGCCTTGTGAGTCGATAGATAGAACAGGATGAATGGCCAGAGAGGCCAATCATTTCCCTACTCTTAGTGAGCTTAAAACAAAAAGACAGGTACCCACAGAGTGATCACTTAACCCACTCGACTCTCAAAGCAAAGGTCGTACCATCTGCTGAGCTTCTATCCCTGTCTTCCTGTGAAATTAACTGGAACAGATGACTGACATGATGCTCTCAGTGCTCATAATTTTTGCAGGAGGAAAATTTAAAAAGATAATTAAGTAAAGAGTATTCAGGATTCATAAGTATTGTTGATTGCATTTTAGAGGTGAATCCACATCAATCAGAGGTAATCCTCATTGAATTTTCCTTGTTACAATACTTCTTATCTAAAGAAAAGTTATTTTGGAGTGTCTTTTCCTAACGTTAGACTTCTTTGACATTAAGTTTTTAAAAACCTCATAAGTGCTAAGGACACTTTCTAAATTTCTTATGTATTTGTACCTAGTAAATGAAGTTCTTAACTAAAATATTTCAGACCCAATAGCCAATGGTCCACATTTCTCCATAGAAATTATGTATATAGTTCAGAAACTAAATGTTTTCTCTTCTCTTTGTCTGAAGAGAATTATCTTCTTGCTTTAGACCTTTAACTCCTTCTGGAACTCTTTCAAGAAGCCTCACCTATCGACTCTTTCTAAATCTGCTATTAATTTCAAAAGCACATGTCTTGTTATCATGTGATTTTATTTTTATTTTATTTATTTACTTTTTTCTTTTTTTTTTTTTTTTTTTGAGATGTAGTCTCGCTCTGTTGCCCAGGCTGGAGGGCAGTGGCGAGATCTCCACTCATTGCAAGCTCCGCCTCCCAGGTTCACGCCATTCTCATGCCCCAGCCTCCTGAGTAGCTGGGAATACCGACACCTGTCACCATACCCAGCTACTTTTTTGTATTTTCAATAGGGACGGGGTTTCACCGTGTTAGCCAGGATGGTCTTGATCTCCTGACCTCGTGATGATCCGCTCGCCTCGGCCTCCCAAAGTGCTGGGATTACAGGCGTGAGCCACCGGGCCCGGCCTGTCATCATGTTCTTTAAACACTTTTCAGTTGCTTCTGGAGAGGTATTAATGTTCTTTTACATTTTTCTACGCATATGCTGTATTTCAATGAAAAAAAAACCTAAAAATAAAAACTCAGCGTTCTAAATCCCAGTAGTGACTTCTGGACCATCACTTGAAATCTTCTATAAAATACTTGTTTAATTTAACTAAGTGAAGGGACAATAATAGAATGTAATAAAAAGTTCAGTCTTCCCTAAACTCAGAGTAAGATTTGCCTGTGGATAGTAGTTACTTCCTCTCCCTGCATAAACCAAGTTGCTTGTATTTTCTCTAATCTTTTTATGAGTTACCTGTTCACATATGTAATAGGATCTAGGAAAAACACAACATTTATTGTAAGGTGAACATATAAGATTGTCAGAAAGCATCAATATTTTGAAGTTACTAAGTATTTAAATGAAAGAAATGTATGCTTTGTTGCTATCTTAATTTTTCAAATCAGCTACTCAAATTCTCTTTTCTGATTCCTCAGAGAAAATCATTTTTAATAAGGTAAAAAGGTTTTTAAAATAGTGTTGTACACAATAAAAGTTATTTGACTAAAACAAACAAAAACCTCAGTGTCTCCTCTGACTGGAAGATAAAAGAAAACTGCCTTGGCATTGCTTCAAAGGCTTTGTAAGGTTAGGCCTACCTCACCCTTTCCATCTTTATCTGTCTCCTTCCCACTTACGCGACCCACACGCCTCAAGTATTCTCGTAACACTAAACCATTTGCTATTTCTAAAACTTCATTTTCAACTCCTCCTGGACTCCATTTCTTTCACATGCTGCCCCTGCTGCCTGGAATGGTGTGGTGGTCCCTGCCTTTTCCCAGGGCTCCTTCCACCCACAACTCTTAGAACATGACTTGTTGGACCAAATAACCACATAGTGCTCCCTTTCTCTGGCCATAGTGACTACTCCAGAGATGTGCACATCATGAAAGTGCAGTCTTCTGAGGTCCTTCTCCAATTATTTTATCCTGGAGGGAACAGGAAAGCTGTCAAATTATGATTTCATTAACAGTAAAACCAGAGAGAATAAAGATGAGCCAGAAAACAGCACAGAAAGAAATAGCGACCATTTTAGTAGCAGCAAGATTCTGATTCCATTCGCCAGAGTTCCGGGAAATATTCTATTTTCTATAGTTTTTTTTTCTTCAATTCTATTAGCTCCAACGTCACCTGCCCTGGGAAGCCCTCTCTGACCATCTTCACCTCCAGTTCTTTACAAAGGTAGAGTCAGTCCCTGTTCTGTATCACTATGCCTCTCTCATAAATAACACAAATCTAAAGTTATTTGTTTTACTTGTCTGCATTCTCAACTAGAAATATAAACTCTTGGAAGGCATGCATTTATATCAGGCCTAATGTATCCTTTGTGCTTAGCACACAAGAGAAGGCTGAACAGCTACGGAATGAATTATAAAAATGAACTAACCAGAAAGAGAATATAGAAACTGGATGAGAGCAGCAGTAGGTGAAGACAGCAGGGGAATTTAAAGTACTCCAAGATGAATATGTCAGTAATAACATGGTGCTGTTAAAAAATTAAGTATTATAAAAACTAAAATAGCTTTCATTTAACCAGCACATTATCTTAGCCCACTCAGGCTGCTGCTATAATAAAAATACGATAAACAGGGTGGTTTACAAACAAATAAGTTTATTAATATTTCTCAGAACTGTGGATGCCAGGAAGTTCAAGATCAAGGCACCTGCAGATTTAGGGTCTAGTAAGGGCTTTAAGGGCTTTCTCATACGTGGCACCTTCTCACTGTGTCCTCACATGCTGACAGGTGCAAGGTATCTCTCTGGGGCCTCTTTTATAAGGGCACTAATCCTATTCATGAGGGCTCCATGCTCATGACCAAACCACCCCTCAAAAGGCCCCATCTCCTAAGACCACTGCCTCAGTAATTAGGTTTTCAACATATGAATTGGGGTTGGGAACATCAACATTAAGACCACAGCATACGTGATGAGAAATAACATGTCAGTAATCACACTACTATTCAAGAAACATTGGTCCTTAAAATTGCACAACAGTTCGGCAGTTTGGAAACTTTATGGGGATGGTGGAAAAACAAAAGAGAATATTAAGAAAAAGACATGCAAACAAAATAAGGGAGGTATAATAATAATAGATAAAAACAAAACTTTTAGGACATTAAAGTAACTGAAGGTGTATAACTTGGTAAAATGAGGGGAGAAGGAGAGATAACAAGAAACATAAAACACAAGAAGCTAAAATATCTGCAGTAAAAAGGCAGATAACCTTAATGTAAGATTTTTTATTAGAATTAAAGTAAAATCTTTAGGTAATAATGCACAGAAAATCAATATTTCTCAAATAAGGCAGGGGGAGGCGGTATCTATGAGGTTTCAATATAAATAATGTTGTATTTGTTTTCATTTACAGGGTAAGCTGAATAATCAATAAGAGCACCATTACTACAAGTTTTCATTAAGTTTGCCCCCCAGTTCAGGGACTGAATTTGCAGCTCCCATTGCCACTATGTAGTACCTTTTTTACTGTAATGTATTAATGGTAAAAGAAAACTAGGAGCTCTAAGACACAGATAAATTTGAACCAAGTAAAACCTGAATGGGGATGAAAAGCACATTATAAAAAACATGTAGTAAGGCCGGGCGCGGTGGCTCAAGCCTGTAATCCCAGCACTTTGGGAGGCCGAGACGGGCGGATCACGAGGTCAGGAGATCGAGACCATCCTGGCTAACACGGTGAAACCCTGTCTGTACTAAAAAATACAAAAAACTAGCCGGGCGCGGTGGCGGGCGCCTGTAGTCCCAGCTACTCAGGAGGCTGAGGCAGGAGAATGGCGTGAACCCGGGAGGCGGAGCTTGCAGTGAGCTGAGATCCGGCCACTGCACTCCAGCCTGGGCGGCAGAGCGAGACTCTGTCTCAAAAAAAAAAAAAAAAAAAAAAAAAAACGTGTAGTATTCCGGATGGAGAAAGTACTGGGAAAATGAATCACCTCAGGGCAGACAGAATTATAAACACAACAGAGTGAAATCCAAAGACTCTGGGTCTATGGCAGTCAGGACCACAATCACCTTGTAAGCAGCAATTTGGTTTCAGAAAAATAACACTACTATTTTAAAGTACAGATGTTCTTTTGTATTGTGTTGGTTTTATTATTTTATTTGAAAGCTATAATACATTTATAATTAGCTTTTTAAGTTGTACCACTACATTAAAAATAACATTTTAAAACACAAGATCTTAATAGTACAGAGAAGAAATAACTCCCCACTTTGGTTTTCCACATTTTCCTTCTAAAGGTTTTACTGTTACTCATGTTTGTGAAAAATAGCTCTTAAGCATTTTTTTAAAATACCATGGGGCTAGAGGCAACTACTAAATTAGATAATCCCTTGATGTGTCTTATAATTCTCTGATTCTATAATGATAAACACAGTACTGTGCTAGAAATGCTTGGTTTGCTTTGAATGGAGAGAGGGAGGCAAGGGATTGTAACAGCATTAAATATTCTGTCTAAAGTTGTAATTCAGTAATATAAAACATGTCCTAATTATACATTGTAATATTTTATATACCAAATATCTTTTTCCATTTCTATTTCCCTTAAGTTTAGAATAAATAAAAATAACTTTTTATGTCTTACCTCATAGAAAAACACTATAAAATCATTATCAGAATATATAATTCACTTTAGCCAAATTTTTATATAGGAAGGAAACTTAAAATGGGGAGGTACGACAAATAAAAAATAAAGTTTAAAAGTTCTGTACAGACAGAGCTGAAACACTGTAGAGAAGAAGAAATTAACATATACTACGCTCCCACCAGGCTAGGCGTGTATTTTTTTTTCCAAAAATTCAGCAAATATGTGTTGAGAACCTATATGTGGCTTCAATATTCCAAGAACTAGGAATGCAACTGTGACTATAACCCATATTACATGCCATCAAAGAAATGAGAGGCTAAAGGAAAAACAAGAGAAATAACAAATTTCTATTTGCTGTAATAGCATAAAAGGGGAGCATGAAAATTACAGTCTAAAATATCAAGCATCGAGCTTAGCCTACCTTATTCTCTACCCTCACAAACACCTTGTGATGTGGATACTGTTATTCCAGTTTTACTGATGAGAAAATTATGATGCTTTTGTCTTAAATCATGACTTTGCTCTACTTACTTTCTAGCTTCCTCAAATTTTCCATACATTGTGTCTTTAATTAGTGGCTTCTATATTTTTCACTTTGCTCAATAACATGTGCTCTCTTATCTTCTCAGCCAAGTTCATTGGAAAAGTAAACTGCATTTTGTCAAATTGCTCACCTCCAAATCAATCCTCTGAAATGTGGCTTCTAACCCTACCATTTCACACTAATTGCTCTCAGTTCACTGATAACCTCCAAACTCTATGGATGATATCTAATTTTAATTCTTTTTGACCTCTCAGTGCTATTTGACCCTTTGAATCACTCCTTTTATCCCTTTGAATATTTGACCCTTGGAATCACCCTTTGCAACTCCTCTCTTGGTTTCTAGAATACCACTCTGCTTTGCTTTTTTTTCCTATTTTCACTTTTTACTAAGTTTCCTCACTCCTCTCTCTCTCGCCAATATGCTAAAATAACAATGGGCTTTTAATTATAGTCATCCCTCTAGTTTTAATCTCTATAGTCCATCATCCATATTGTTGTAAAAATGATTTTCTAAATCACAAATCTCATCAGATCACTTCTTCATTAATGCATGGGAATAGCTTGTGATCTAATGAAAATAATTTGTAGACACTATATTTCAAAACACCCTAGCAAATTGCAGTCAAGATTTGGGTTACAAAGGATAGAGACTGACTCTGGTTAACTTGAGCAGACAAAAATTTATTAGAATGTTACCAGGTATCTCACCAAGTGATCAGTAAGTTTGGACAACCAAGCTCCAACAAGAATCAAAGGAGGAAACACCAAAATGCCTACCACAGGAATACTCTCTGCTTATAATTACCCCATTGTTACAGTGGTCACTGGACACCGATGACCTCATGAACAGTTGTTCACTACCTTGTCTCTAAACTCTTGAATTCATTGCAAATATATTGAAAAATCTCTACTGAACCTTCCCACGTGTGGTCACTCCCACAAATTGTAAGCCTCAGCAGAAGGATTTAACGTGTCACACACAGGTCAGCAACAGAGAGAGGGAGTAACTCCCCACTTCACCATTCATACTGGATAGCCAGAGCCTGCCACCTACCTTTTACAAGATACCCCCCAAAGAAGAATTTCATTTGTATGGTAGGCAATTGATAAAAGTTAATTGCACATTCCCATATGGCTCAACCAAATTAAGTTCCCTAAAGCTAAAGAAAATAGAAAAGGCATTAAGAAGTTTAAAGAAATAATTGTTAAGTATAAAATAAGATAGAATTGGCACAAACGATCTTTTCCCCTTATATCCCACACATAGATCTGACACCCATGAAGATATTTTCTTAAGGGTAGATGGAACTTATGAGAGATATCGTATTACCAACCCAACATGACTTGCTTTTCCCCGTGAGTTCATTCTTAGTTGTTTTCTTGTCCTCATAGGTAACAAGGCTTGAGGTTCAATTAAGACTCAAAACCTCACTAAATAAGAAGGATACTTACCAAGAGAACCCTACTAACCAAGACTCAAATCCTTATGGTACTTTTTCTATTGCTCACTCCCCCAAACTCTAAGCCATAAAATTAAAATCAACATTATATGGGATATTCTTCCTCAAGTCCATTAAATCAGAAATGAGGTATTAAGTAGAGGATGTTTATCTCTCTTTGGGTCATCAGATTTACCAATGTAAGAAATAAAAATATTTATCTTGCTAGATCCTGATAGTCAATAAAAATTAACTCTAATGTATGGTATATTTAAATAAAAACAATTATCCGAACCTCAAATGTCAGTAGAGTTAGCACTTCCCTTTTTGGGAATTGAGGGGAAAATATATATATATATATATTATTCTATAGAACAGTTCAGCAGAGTTCTTAGATGTTATATTTTCTTTAATTCATGTTCTCAAGTGTAAACATGAACAGAACTTTAAGAAACTCTCTAATAATGTACAGCTTCCTGTGACTTAAAACCAAGTCTCCCCATTGCTTAAAGGACCATGCTCCTTTTTATGGTCACAGAAGCCTCCTGGCCTAAAATCTAGAGTTGTCTTTTACCATTTCCTTCATTTTTCTTTCAGTATGTTTCTAACAACATTATGTTCTAAGAATATTGAACTACCTGCAGTTTCCCAAACTCATTATGCTGTTTCTAGTCACATATCTTACCACTACCTAGAATGACCTAGGCTAATTACACCTTCTAATTAAATATCTTGCAAAAGCATCCTTGTAAAGGTTTCTCTTTCTTGTCTCCTGGGTGTGGGATGACTAATCATTTTCTTTGTTCTATTTCTTTTTCACATGCATATTTCTATTAATCTATTAATCTATATACTATAATCTATATACTATAATTCTATTAATCTATATACTATAGTTTGTCATAACTGAATTCTACATCTTACCAATTGTTACATCTCCAGCTTCTAGCACAATGCCTTGCACATAGTGAACTGTCAAATACACAACAGATCAAATAACTGTTTGACAGCATCTCCACTGTTTCTCTTTCCCTCTGCTTTTCATTCCTTTTATTAATTTCACTTTGATATTTTCATGCCCTCACTGTCTAGTTCTTTTCACCTTGTATTCTACCCAGAAAATTATATCTGAAATTTTACATCTCTGTATCTGATTCATGTATTTTTTTTAACTCTATAGTTAAAAAACCAGAGTCCTCACTATTTAATGACAGTTTGAGAAGGTGTTTTGAATCAAATTCAAAATGAATTTTTGAATAAATTGTATTCTCTATACAATCTGAATAGCATGTGAAAGACATTTTCTGTAAGTAAATTTGATCTGCACATTTGATAGTGTTGTCAAACATAAAAAGTATCCTAAAGGTCTTGGAAATATGGTGAAGTTCAATAGTATTCAAGATTTTCATGTAAAATCTTTTCTTGTATAATTAACTATGGGCTTTAATAGCCCTTGCATAGTTTATGTTAAGCAGCTATCAAAAAGTAACTTTTGCAGTGTTTAGTAAATGGCTTTAAGGCCTCCATAAACTAAATAACCCTCTATTACAGTTTTTTAAACATTTGGAAATTATGGATAACCTTGAAAGTGAATATTATTTTTGTTTTGAAATCAATCCAATTTCTTATTCTTTTGAGTCAGTCAAAACTTGATTTTTTTCAGTCTTCTCCTTTTCACAGATGCTGTTATTACTATCTTTCTCTCTTTTAAAAGTAAAATAATCTCCTTGAAGAGGTCCTTTACATCTCTTGTAAGTTGGATTCCTAGGTATTTTATTCTCTTTGAAGCAATTGTGAATGGAAGTTCATTCATGATTTGGCTCTGTGTTTGTCTGTTACTGGTGTATAAGAATGCTTGTGATTTTTGCACATTAATTTTGTATCCTGAGACTTTGCTGAAGTTGCTTATCAGCTTAAGGAGATATTGGGCTGAGACAATGGGGTTTTCTAAATATACAATCATGTCATCTGCAAAGAGGGACAATTTGACTTCTTCTTTTCCTAACTGAATACCCTTGATTTCTTTCTCTTGCCTAATTGCCCTAGCCAGAACTTCCAACACTATGTTGAATAGGAGTGGTGAGAGAGGGCATCCCTGTCTTATGCCAGTTTTCAAAGGGAATTTTTCCAGTTTTTGCCCATTCAGTATGATATTGGCTGTGTATATCATGAAAATGGCCATACTGCCCAAGGTAATTTATAGATTCAATGCCATCCCCATCAAGCTACCAATGAGTTTCTTCACAGAATTGGAAAAAACTGCTTTAAAGTTCATATGGAACCAAAAAAGAGCCCGCATCTCCAAGACAATCCTAAGTCAAAAGAACAAAGCTGGAGGCATCACGCTACCTGACTTCAAACTATACTACAAGGCTACAGTAACCAAAACAGCATGGTACTGGTACCAAAACAGAGATATAGACCAATGGAACAGAACAGAGTCCTCAGAAATAATACCACACATCTACAGCCATCTGATCTTTGACAAACCTGAGAGAAACAAGAAATGGGGAAAGGATTCCCTATTTAATAAATGGTGCTGGGAAAATTGGCTAGCCATAAGTAGAAAGCTGAAACTGGATCCTTTCCTTACTCCTTATACGAAAATTAATTCAAGATGGATTAGAGACTTAAATGTTAGACCTAATACCATAAAAATCCTAGAGGAAAACCTAGGTAGTACCATTCAGGACATAGGCATGGGCAAAGACTTCATGTCTAAAACACCAAAAGCAACGGCAGCAAAAGCCAAAATTGACAAATGGGATCTCATTAAACTAAAGAGCTTCTGCACAGCAAAAGAAACTACCATCAGAGTGAACAGGCAACCTACAGAATGGGAGAAAATTTTTGCAATCTACTCATCTGACAAAGGGCTAATATCCAGAACCTACAAAGAACTCAAACAAATTTACAAGAAAAAAACAAACAACCCCATCAAAAAGTGGGCAAAGGATATGAACAGACATTTCTCAAAAGAAGACATTCATACAGCCAACAGACACATGAAAAAATGCTCATCATCACTGGCCATCAGAGAAATGCAAATCAAAACCACAATGAGATACCATCTCACACCAGTTAGAATGGCGATCATTCAAAAGTCAGGAAACAACAATAGACATTTCTCAAAAGAAGACATTCATACAGCCAACAAACACATGAAAAAATGCTCATCATCACTGGCCATCAGAGAAATGCAAATCAAAACCACAATGAGATACCATCTCACACCAGTTAGAATGGCGATCATTAAAGTCAGGAAACAACAGGTGCTGGAGAGGATGTGGAGAAATAGGAACACTTTTACACTGTTGGTGGGATTGTAAACTAGTTCAACCATTATGGAAAACAGTATGGCGATTCCTCAAGGATCTAGAACTAGATGTACCATATGACCCAGCCATCCCATTACTGGGTATATACCCAAAGGATTATAAATCATGCTGCTATAAAGACACATGCACACGTATGTTTATTGCAGCACTATTCACAATAGCAAAGATTTGGAATCAACCCAAATGTCCATCAGTGACAGACTGGATTAAGAAAATGTGGCACATATACACCATGGAATACTATGCAGCCATAAAAAAGGATGAGTTTGTGTCCTTTGTAGGGACACGGATGCAGCTGGAAACCATCATTCTTAGCAAACTATCACAAGAACAGAAAACCAAACGCCGCATGTTCTCACTCATAGGTGGGAACTGAACAATGAGATCACTTGGACTCGGGAAGGGGAACATCACACACCGGGGCCTATCATGGGGAGGGGGGAGGGGGGAGGGATTGCATTGGGAGTTATACCTGATGTAAATGACGAGTTGATGGGTGCTGACGAGTTGATGGGTGCAGCACACCAACATGGCACAAGTATACATATGTAACAAACCTGCACGTTATGCACATGTACCCTAGAACTTAAAGTATAATAATAATAAATAAATTTAAAAAAACAAAAGCTGATTCTTGGTAAGTAAATGAGATTTGTGGCATTTTAACTTTTCCTGGTCTCATCCACAACTCCTCAGCTCAGTGAAACCCTTGAAAATAACAGAGCACAGTCCCAGGACTAGTACTGGAGGTGGTAAAATGGACCGCATTTGCAAAGAATTGTTATGAAACATGCCTAGTGCTAAAGCTGCAATGGGTGGTGGGTAGGGAGAGGAGATTGAGGTTGGTGCATTACTGAAGGTATTTACAGGAAAATATTTTAGGTGTTGCTGTCAAAGGCAACATACAACTGTTGGAACAAACAATAGACTAACCAAAAAGCTTGAAAGCTGTGGAATGAGATGCTTCTGCAAATAAAAAGTTTGAAAGCCTCTGAAATATTATTGGGAATCTAGAAGGCCACACACATATCCAGGGCTGTGTGCATGCTTAAGAGAGCCTTGAGAAGGTTCTAAGCTCTTACCCATGACTAACCTTGAGCCTTTGTGCAAGAAGAAAGTAAAAGCTAAGGCATCTCATAGGTGGGAATTGAACAATGAGAACACTTGGACACAGGGTGGAGAACATCACACACTGGGGCCTGTCGTGGGGTGGGGGGAGGGGGGAGGGATAGCATTAGGAGATACACCTAATGTAAATGACAAGTTAACGGGTGCAGCACACCAATATGGCACATGTATACATATGTAACAAACCTGCACATTGCGCACATGTACTCTAGACCTTAAAGTATAATAAAAAATAAATAAATAAATTTTTTAACAACAACAACAACAAAAAGTAAGATAATCAACTATTAAAGGGCAGTGTTCCAAGGTATTCTAGCATCTGAGGCTGTCTGTAACTAAATCAAATGGACTGAATGATTGTAAGAAAGGACCCAAAGTGCATTGTTTTAGCCCTAGAACTTGTGAGGTTTGCAAATCAGTTTATTGTCAAGTATTTCTAGAACCTAATGTATTTGAATAGAGAATATATTGTGTATAAACTTTCTTAAAAAGCAATAATAAGAATCCATTTTGGTTCCTGGATTCACTTTATGTCATTAATATTTAACATTACAGAATCAAAGTTAGGGCCAACACAAGACCTTTATAACTCAGGATCCCCACCATTTTGAAGGCAACAGATTCTTCTTACAAGTATAACAACATGTTGTTTAATTTGTATTTTTCTCTTTGTCCCATAAAAGGAAATGAACTCATTTCACAGAGGTTATTGATTGAATTCATTGCTTTAAAGGAGGTGGACTTTGAAAGGCATTATGCTTGAAATAGGAGTATCTTGGTAGATATAATTTCAGTGGAACATTTAAATTTCTCTACAGAGTATATGGGGAAATAGATTACTGCCTTTCATTGATTCACTATCTAGAATTTTCCTCTTTGAAAATTATAGTCTAGAAAGTTATTTTTGTTCCTACTATTTAAAAATTTATCATTTTGGGCACACTCATCCCTTAGTTTCTATGATTTCTTCTCATTTACAAACTTAGGTGCAATGCTGTTATTTATTTTATCACCCTAAGCAATATGAACATTCAAAACTATTGACAATCCAAAGATCATATAAAAATCTGGATTATATGAATTTTCTGATGCTGGTCTCCATTTCACAATGTTCCTGAATACTCTCCCTGTCATAAGAACAGACATTCTTTGTTGTGCACAATGTTCCATACAAAGACATTTATAAACAGATTCTTATAATACTACTTTAAAATCAATTTTGGCATGCTCTTTTAAGCAGAGACAAAACAGATATATAGTGAGGAGGATTCAGTAGCAGAGAACAAAAATAATGTAAATTTTGTGGAATCAGAAAATACATCTTACAAAAACAAATATAAAACTCTGAAGAAATAATGCAATTTACTTAGGTAAAATATGAAATTGGATAGGATGTTGAAAGTTATGTACCCAAACAAGATTATCTTATCTTCACCAAAACGTGAATATCTGAAGAAAAGCAACATATATTGAATTTTAAAATAATAGATTTTTCAAAGAAATAGACCAGATTATATCATACAGTGCTTGATGACCAAAATTAGATTAATTTTATTGGAATTAAAAAATTATAGTACTACCTGGAATCTGGTCATTAATCTAAAATAAATTTTAAAAAACTTTCAAACTCTATAATATGCAATTTCATACATGTATCAATAAATTATTCTACATAAAAGAAAGAAAATTAACTGCCTACATTTAATATTAGGACTGAATTACTAAGTACAAGTTGATTTAAATGTAATTGAAAATAGTATGGCCTATGTCTTTATACACAAAAATGATAAATCATAAGCAAAATAAAGAAGGTATCCTGAATTAACATGCCTTTAAAATGATCAGATATAATATGTTTCAACTATAAAACTCAGGTATAGGGTAAAGATGTCAGATACGGAGAAAAAAATCCCTATGCTTCAGTTTTAGCACTAGACCTATAATTTTGGAACTTTGAATAAGTCATTTAATTTCTTAATTTGAGTCATCCATTTACTAAAAGAGAATATGTTTCTTCGGCACAAAGAAGCTGAAAGTACTTTATAGATTACACAACGCGTGGTAAATATAAGGAAACAAGCTGTTACAGTAAAAGTAGAGGTAATGAATCCTTTTTACTCCATAGAGTAGTCATTTATTAAATATTTTACAGAAGAATCGGTTTCAATTATAATCATTGAATTTTGTGGGGTTTTCTTGTTTAGAAGTCTGCTAATTTTTGTCAATGTTGATTTCTTATGTTAAATCCTTCAGTGAATGTATGGTGTTAAATACATTCTGATTATTTGGTTCACATTTTTTGAAATCTAGACGTACCTATATTATAAATAATAAAGAACCAAAGTTATTATCTAAATAACTCAATAACAAAGACATTACATTTTATATGTAAAATGACTTTAGTTATTTATTGAAAGCTGCTTTTATAAATGTGTCACTATGTATACACAACACACACACAAATGTACTTTATTTTCCGTAGTAACTTCCACTAATTAAAAATCACCTTATGATACATATTCAAATTTTATTAACATTTAATGCAAAGAAATAGACGAGTATAAAAGTGTTACATTATGTAGAGATAATATTAACATCAAGTAGTTTTAAATAAAAATATAAACATTTCCAGGACTTACAAACATATTTATTATGATATGGTAAATATTGTTCATATTGTATATGTTTAAGCTTCATTACTCTGCAAATATAACAATTATTCCACATACTAAAAAACTTGGCTCAGTATCAGTCATATTTAGGATACAGATTACTTCTCAGATACATAGTTCAAATTTCATATAGCCAATTTAACTTTAACAATTTTTAATTTATGTTCTTTGAATTCAGTCAAGCATTAACAGAATACACTAAAATTGAATCAATACAATTCCTTCTGTCTTGACAGTAGCAATTTATGTGCTAACATTCATTAAATTAAAACTTTTATGTAACTTTGCCTTTTAGCTTCTTTGTGTAATGTCTTCATTGCAAAATATGATTTTAAGTAGTAATTTCAAAATTTTTGTTAATCGATTACTCTCTTCAGTCTGAATAAACCTATTTACTTTGGACTTTTTGCAGTAGAAATTAGTAGCACATTAATAAAAACAAAGAAATGAGTATTATTAGAATATAACACTAAGAGAAACCCAAGGAAAATTCTTATTCTTAAGGATTAAAATTCCTATTAAGAATTCTTATTTCTAGTTTAAATTCTTATTAAATTCTTATTCTTTGCATCACAAAGAATAGTGGCCAACATAACTATTATATGTATACTGGATACAAATATTACACATGGCTGATAACAAAGGCAATCTTTTTCCCTGTTGAACCAAGGTTAAAAATTAGTAATAAAGATAAGAATCAACAACACACATGTATCTATCAAATGTACTGACTGACGAACTCAAGAAAATCAATGCCTTTGTGTATTGATTTTATTATTTGAACATGTCCTTCTCATCAAACAGGCTTTGTTCTAAGTATTGTAGGTATGTTCCACACTAATTGAGTGCTTATATTAAAAAAGAGGTAACTTTGAAATGTGCATACAGAAAGACTCCATAGATATTGCTCACTATTGGGTATGTTTCAAGATAATAAAAATGACCTGGGATTAATATTAAAATAGTTGAATACATTTTTATTCTTACCATAAATAAATGACCTCAGTTAGAAGAAATTCCTAGAGATTAGTGACCAACTGAGGTTAATGGCCTGAGACTATACTTTAGGCAATTAACTCCGCCCAGCTATTCATTAATCCCCAGGAAATGCCCAGGTCTACAACTGTTACTGCTTAATTATAACCCAAATGGAACCATGAGAGATGAAGCTAGCAATGTGATTGGCTAATGTACAAGAATTAAGTTCTTCGTGACTGCTTTGTATATATCAATTAAAATTGCATCACCCTTAAAAAAAAATCCTCATGGCTGTATTTCTTTTCTATTTTCAGTTTATAATAGCAATAATGACTTCAATGCTGGGCATTTTCTGGAAATTAATGGCCAGCAGATGTTAATGGCCCTTGGCTGTACCTTGAGCCATCTACTCCTCCCTGTTAGTCATTAATCCTATGAAATGCCCAGCTATTGCTTAATTAACTTTACAGTGCAGTTAATGCAGATATGACACAATGGTAAAATTTTTATTTATAAGCTTCCAAAGAAAAATAAACCTTCAACTCTAAAAATACTTATAAAAATTAGTTTCAAACTTCTGAAACTTACACTGAAAATTAAGAATGGGAAGGACCATGGGAGATAATGTATTTCAGACTGCACTTCAGACGACCTCAACTACCTTCAAGAAGGAGATTCTAGCCCATGGTAAAATATTATCCTATTTCCCTTAGTTACTTATTTCTATTGTTATTTAACATCATCATGTTTGTCAAGATTGTTTTTTCCTCATTAAAACCTTGTTAAAACAAAAAAGAAATAGTACTGTTCTTATGTAACAAAATCCCCTTTCTCTCACCCATGTGCTTTTCCTCTGTGTCCTGTGATTCAGTTTGCAAACAATTCCAGAAGTGGGAATTACTTACTTGTGTCAGAGTGGTTTAAACTTGGTAAGTTTTAGCACCCGTTCTTCCTCAAAAGAAGAAAAGAAATTGCTTTAAATTATGAACCCACTATCTTATTTGCCTATTAAAAGGGCATTTTCAACCCTACTAGCAACTAATTAAAGGAACATTGTATGTGTCTTAAACCACCTGGTCCCCAAGTTGATATTGACAAATCTATATAGGTATTGACAAAGCTATATATAGCTGAAACTTTTTCAGTTAATAAATACTTGGCCCCAGTAGAAATGTACCTGAAAAGGCACGTGCTTTGCTTCACCTGACAGCATTTGTGAGAACCCCATTGATGCCTAAAATTAGCCCTGGCACATAATTATAGCCTTCAGGAAAGATCAGCTCCAGAATACATTATCTTTCCTACAAAATCAAGATCCCTTAAATTACACAGACGAATGTCATACAGGTACAGAATTGAAAACTTAGGATTCATTTTTACCTACTAAGCATATGGATTGCAAAGATAACAGTGTAATATGTATTTACTATTTATGGTGCTTAATAATTTATACAGCTCTCTATGATTACTTATTTTTGCTAATTCTCCCTCACAAAAATAACAACCAGAAATTTGTGATTTTTTAAATTATATAAAGTGCTATTTCCCTATATTTGGTATCAGTTGATATGGCATCAAGTAGAAGTTTTTATCAAATTTTCAAAGATTCTCTTAGATAAATCTTTGTATTTTGGTTGAATAATAGTTATCCAATTGTAGTAATGATCAAATTGCAGTTACTAAACTTTCAGAGATTGTCTTAGAGAAATCTTTATAATTTGTTTAAAACATTTCACTTTAAACATTTTAGGATGAATGAAAACATTTCAGGCAGAAAACCAGAAATAAAGAATCAGTCTAAAAATGGAAAAGACAAAGTATATTGATGGTTGGCTCACCTGGTTAAAAAAATAAAATAAAATAAAAAAAAACATACATCATGTAGATTAATGTAGATTTTATTCTTCATGTGCATGTATATGAGTGCACACACATACACATACATAATCAATTGAAGTCATTCATGCATCTTCAATGGATCACACCATTACCTGCAAATATTATTGTTGCTAATTGGACAAAATATTAAAAAAGTAGACTCTGATAAAAACTTACTGGTGTTATATATTGAACAGCCATCTGGCAACCCAAAATTCTGATGAACTAGAGCCCACAAGAGTTATTTTTTAACCTTTCCTAACGCACATATTATAATGGGAGACTACTATAAGATAAAATTTTGTCCTCATGCAACATTCATGATACATTATTTGAAAATACTGGTAAATAAGCATTTGATATCCAAGCTTCATTTTCCCAAGTTTTAGAAAATTTGCCAGTCTCCGCAAGTCCTCAAGAATAAATCTATCTCTATGCTGACTTCATGAAATTATTTTGAAGGAAAATAATATGGTTTAGAGTTATTAATTTTTTTTCCTAATCCTGCTTATGTTCTGTATCCTGCATTTTCTCTTCTGTTTCTTGGATCATAGTCAATACTTTATTTGCTTTTTAAAAATATCTATATTTTTGGCCAGGTGAGGTGGCTCACACCTGTAATCCCAGCACTTTGGGAGGCCAAGGCAGGTGGATCACCTTAGAGATCAGCCAGGCCAACATGGTGAAACCCTGTCTCTACTTAAAAATACGAAAATTAGCTGGACGTGGTGGCATGCACCCATAATCCCAGCTACTCAGAAGGCTAAGGCAAGAGAATCACTTGAACCCAAGAGGTTGCAGTGAGCCGAGATCACACCATTGTACTCCAGCCTGGCTGACAAGAGCAAAACTCCATCTCAAAAAAAAAAAAAAAAAACTATATTTTTAAAAGTTAAACAAATTTAAAAAAAACAATATTTATAGTCACCTATTTGAATACTACTTTTTATTTAATTATGTTTATTTTGAGACAGGCTCTCTGTTGCCCAGGCTGGAGTCCAGTGATGTGATCTTTTTATTATAAATACTGGTTTTATTCTGTTTTTCTTTATCAAAATGAGATTCAATGTTAATTGAGAATTCTCATATTTGAATCCTCAATTTTCTGTCTAACACTACCTGCTGAAGACATGACAGTGCAATGATATAAGCAATGTGAATAGTATTGATAGATTGAACATGAATAAACTTTTAGCCAAATACCTCTGGTCAATGATATAAGTTATCTGGATGAGGGTCTGGAAAGCCAACCACCTTTATTTTCAATCTCCTTTTGGTACATGCAAGTCCTATATTCTAGTTTCGTTTCATGAAGGAAATATTACTCTTCCCTTCACAGCTTATCTAAAGAATCAATTAGTCAAATAAATGACTACAAGATCTATGAAAGAAATAAAAAAAGATCTTCACATGTATACAATTCCAAGAATACCTAAGGACACAATACAGCAGGTGGAACACTGGAGTCCAGTGACTAAATTCAGCCAGTTAATGTGCTGCTTTTCCTGCATAGACAGTAAACATTGAATAAGTTGTAGACATTTTAAACTTGGGTATATTTACATTAAATTTCATATTTCCAAATGTATTATTTGAAAAATTACTAAATTTTTAACAGTTAATTGGCACTGTATAGAGTCCTTCCCTTTAGATAGGACCAGCACTCAGTTCCTACCACTCTTACTGCTTCCCTAATGTATTTTATTTAGCCAATCATTATTAACATTTTTATCCTACAGAGAAACAAAAGTCTTCATAATTGTGTGTGTGTGTGCATATCTATGTGTGTGTGTATGTGCATAGCCATGTGCACAATAGGATTTCTGATGAGTGTAAAGATTTTGTAATAACCTCTTCCCCAACTTCCTGCAAATCCCTTTTTTGAACCTCCAGTCTTTCAAAGTAAAGTATCCAAGGATCAAAGAGGCTACAGCTTTACTAAGCAAAGACAGAGATTAATTTTTCTTGGTTTTTAATGTTGTAGAGTGACTTACCATTTCCCAACTTGACTAATTTACCATTATATTTAAGCTATTTAAATCCTAAAATCTATTAGAATATGCTTCAGCCAATGTAGAATAAAGAACTAGAAACTCCTCTCGATCTCTAGAAGACTCTCCAAAGGATTCAGATACATTCCTATCGCAAAAACAGTTCAAGTATTTTCAGTTAACTTCTATTACTTTCACTTTCATATATATTCCACATAGGGACAGGATTTTCATCATGATTAATACTTTTAGTCTAAGCAATTATGATTCATTATATTCTTTCATTCTTGGAGTCACCCAAAATGCAGTGAAATAATGTTTTTATGAAAATACATTAATATTTAGACATTTTGGGAAATACATCAGGATATTTGAGAATTCTACAAGAAATGTTTCATAATCTTTACATTCCCTACCAGTCCATCTACAAAAATGTGTTTTTCTTCAGCTTGAGAGATCCTAACTAATAGTAGTAATTAATTAATAGTGGTCTAATGAAGGAGACATATACAGGGGCAGTACATCTCTAAACTAGCTGAACATCAGAATATTCTTGAATAACTACAAAAATATACTCCTAAGCCCTATCTTTGAAGATTGTGGACAAGTGGATCTGAGTAAATCAATAAATCAGAATATCGCACAGCAGGGTCGTGACAACAGTATTTTATTTAAAGATCTTCATGTGGCCGGGCGCGGTGGCTCAAGCCTGTAATCCCAGCACTTTGGGAGGCCGAGGCGGGTGGATCACGAGGTCAGGAGATCGAGACTATCCTGGCTAACATGGTGAAACCCCGTCTCTACTAAAAATACAAAAAACTAGCCGGGCGAGGTGGCGGGCGCCTGTAGTCCCAGCTACTCGGGAGGCTGAGGCAGGAGAATGGCGGGAACCCGGGAGGCGGAGCTTGCAGTGAGCCGAGATCGCGCCACTGCACTCCAGCCTGGGTGACACAGCGCGAGACTCCGTCTCAAAAAAAAAAAAAAAAAAAAAAAAAAAAAAAAAAAAAAAAAAAAAAAATAAAGATCTTCATGTAATTACAATTTCAGTAGGCTTTGCTGGACCAGATAAAAGCAGTAACATGAAAATTCCTTTCCTGAATTATTCAGATTATATTCATAAAATGAAAGTTCTTAGTTCAAGTAATCAGTTGTTAATTGGCTATGTTGAAACTGCATTAAATGCCACAGTAGTTTCCTAAGAAGTAGTTCCCATCCTTGAGGACTCTACGGTCTAAAACAGGAAGTGGCGAGACTTCCTATGCATTAAATAGTATTACAAAGTTCATTTCAGTAATTTGTTATTATCTATAATATTAAATATATAAAGTGCTAAATCTCTGTGAATGCTTTCTTGTTTCATAGTGGTTAGGTAGTACCAGCTTAATGAAGACCTTGAAATTGAAGCAAAATGTTTTATAGATTTTACCCTTGATGTAATAATCAAAGAAATACTTTTCAATGTAGAGGAATCAGGTATAAACCCAGTGTTCCCTATTTAAATAATTATTTAGAGACATGAGAATATTTAGTCAGCAACAGCTGTTTCAGTAGCTTAGCTGGGAGCCTGTGAGAATTTGGATAGGAACGATAGCCCAAATGGAGATAAAGGTACTGGTATAAGAAATTTGCCAAAAGATGACTGACAGAAAGAGGAGGATGATAGCATAAAATCAACAACTGTAACCATCCATGTCTGAAGGAATGTTGAAGTGGTGGTTCCCTTGGCAGAGAGGAGAATATAGAAATTTGGTAAAGAAGCTAGTCTGGTGAGGAAATTGGATTGGTTCAGATCTGTTGAAGTTAAAGTGATGGGACACACTTAACTGGAAATATTCAGAGGATAACTGCAGATGTAGAAAAGGAGCTCAAGTAAAAAACTGAAGATAGAGAAAAGAATAGGGATTTATTCATCCTGTCTCTGTGCCTCAAGTCTCAGTTATATTTCATATGACAAAGGTCACCCAATAAGTGATTTCTCATGAGATGACACCATACATTAACACACGTTAAATACAAAACATGCTGAACACTGATTGCTAACATATAATCCCTTTCCCCGGAATTTATTTTTTTTCTCACAGACACAATAAAGTCTAGTTCACAAATAAATGGTGACTTTAACATTTCAAACTTACTTTTTATTGATCAAATGAGTAAAAGGATATAGACTGCCTCAGGTAAATTATCTACCATTTCACTGAAGCAATTTCTTTGCATGGTCTTTCTGTATTTATTTTACAGGTTTGCATAATAAGGATTCAGATACACAGTTGAGCTCTCCTTCCTTCGGGCTGGTTACCTAGCTGTCCTAATCACCCAGTAATTAAAATGAAACCCACTCCAGATAATTGGCAGTTTTCTCTAATTGAAAACTGGGTAGACAATAATTTGGCCTAGGGAAATGCCCTACTCTCATACTGTAATATGAATTACCATCTGTTCATTAAATTAGTCATTGTAAAATATTAACATACAAATGACTACCACAGGGCTATTCTTAAAGTGGCCCTAACATTTCATAATTTTTTTTTTCATTTTGTGGACTCACCCATTTCTTTCTAGGGAAGAATAAGGAAATATATTCTAGGGTTGATGGCAGGAAGGGGCAATAACTTTTGTCCCACAAAGCAGACATGTTTAGAATATTTAGAATATCTAACCTTGCTACACAAAGTATTTGCTCTCTAGTGAATATATGAACATTGAACCAAGAAGATAGAACAAATTACACAAAAATATACAATCCATCTATTAATATACAGCTGAGAGATCCCAAATTCTTCACATGATGCTACACATTTACTCTCAGTGGAAGTAAAAGAGGAAAAGAAAGAGATTGAAGACAGCAACCTGCTAATCTTAGAAAATGTCCAGTAGTTCAGAAAATTCTTAGAATATACCTGGCAAATATTGAGAAAGTATTCTAACTCTTCAATACATAACTCTGTTCTTCCTTAAAGAGTGATTTCATTTGTGTGAGAAAAGGGGGAAAGTTCATAAATATCAAAAGACACTCAAGAGAACAATAGATATTATCAAAGGAGCAACCTGATTTTGTGTTCTCTGTAGACAGACAGGTAAGCTACACAACTCTCTTTTCACACACATCTGTACACAGCAAATAACACCAGTAGCAGAGTCTTTAATTAGAGAGGACAAAGACACACAGCCACACATCTAATGACACAAAGTATACCAAAGCAGCATGAATATATTTTCCTTTCCTGGTCATAGTCAATCCTAGCATGAAAAGAATGTTTCCCCAAAAGTTGTCTGTGTTGACTTTCTGCTGACATCTTAGGATGCCTGATTTATCTGTTTGCTGGCGTAGAGTGAGCCTTGTGAAATGTATAACAGAATTAGAATATAAACTGATGATGCTTCAGACAAGGTCAAACCCTGATCCATGTAAATACTCATCAAGTGATTAGGTACAAATTATTTAAGACACTGGATAAGTCAAACAATAGCTCAATAGCTGCATAACAAATCCAGGGAAACAGAACAGCAGTGAAAGTGAGGAAAACTCCCAACCCGACTTCATTGACCAGCCACAGAAAAGATACTTTCAGGATTTTTTATTTAAAACACAAATATTTGTAACAGGGATTAAGTATAAACCCTGAAAATCATACCTGTCTTGAAATATTTGCTCCAGTCTAAGCATAGAATAATCACTCTAACTGCTACCTACCATTCACTGCCCACTGCAATGAAAAGACTGAGCTCCATCTTGCACTTTCTTCACAGAACCTGACATAAACTTTAGTGTACTCTAGAGACTTTGTAGTAAGATGTTACGTTTCAATACAAAGACAAACTTCATAATAAATCATTTTATCAATCAAGATGGAGAAAGTTATTGAAATATAAAACTATAAATTAAATGATCAAAATGTATACATGGCCAAAAACCTGGGGTCTCTGAAAGTTAAACAGAAATCTGAATTTTACTCAGTTATTAAAATAAATATTTTATATTTTTATACTTAGTTTTAATGTATTTTTCTCAAGATAATTTTTTATATAAAAACAAGTAATACAAAATCATGTTATTTCTGTTAATTAATGAAAAGTTGTGCTTTTCCTGTAAGTAAATTCTCATGGATTATTTACACTATAAATCCTATGACATTAAAGTATGGAGCACATTTTTCTCCTTTATTAATGTATAACTATATAATAAGGTATAGTTTATTATGCATAAAATATTTCTCTTTTTTAAAAACTGCTCTGGTGTTGAACTAAGCTAATATCAAATTAAATTATATTTATTATGAATCATCATAGAATAAAGTAGTATATTACTTAACAATAAAAATTAAAACTATCATTTTCAAATGTTTAAATTTGCCCTGTATTGTGCTGGGCAATTTATACAAATTATATCATTTAATATTTATATTACTCCTGTGAGGTAGGTATTATTTTCCTATTCTATAACTTAGCATACTATGGCAAATAGAAGATTAATCATTTATTCAATATCACTTAGCTCAAAAATGACCAAGCTATATTTTTACCTTAAGGCTGACTGACCACAAATCAAAATCTCTCTGCTACAACAGAACCTTCCCTTGTTAAATTTCCTACAGCAGAGACTACTGGTTGTTAACCAAACCTAATTCTAAGCACACAGCTTGACCATATTTCTCTTAGAGTTGGGTATGTCAATGAACTAAATTGTAGCCAAGAGAATATGGGGAAAAAATAACATATGTCATTTTTGTCTAAGAGCCAAACTTAACTCTTAGAAACATCCCACCTGCCACCTTCCATTCTTTTTTGTTTTTTTTGAGACAGGGTCTGACTCTGTCACCCTGACCAGGTGCAGTGGCACCATCAGGACTCACTGCAGCCTCAATCTCCTGGGATCAGGTGATCCTCCTACCTCAGCCTCCTGAGTAGCTGGGACTATAGGAACATGCTACCATGTCCAGCTAATTTTTTTGTAGAGACAGGGTTCTGCCATGTTGCCCAAGCTGGTCTCTAACTCTTGGGCTCATGTGATCCACCCACCTCAGTCTCCCAAAATGCTGGGATTACAAACACAACCTTCCATTCTTTTTCCTCTATTTGGCTGCAGAATTTCACCAGGCTATGCTGAGAATCTGGTGAAAATGGTCCTAGGGAGCAGTTCAGTCAGAAATATCTGCACGGAACTGTTATGTCATGAGAAATAAACTCTTACTGGGTTAAGCTACTGTAATACAGGGTTTTTGTTGTTGTTGTTTTGTTCTATCAGCTGGTATTACTCTTAACTTCTACCACTTATATCATTTTAGAGTTGCCAAATCAAAATATGACTACAAGTTAAGGTTTTTAATTAAAATCTCTCAGTTAAAACTTAAAATATATTTCCCTGCCAGTCTGAATGTTGTCCTCCACAACATCCAGTAATAATATGGCCTCTTTTCCTGCTGGCAAACACAGGTGTTAAGTAAAAATGGTAACATAAAGACAGAAAATCCAGATGAATTGCATTTATATCATTTATATCACTTCAATGGCAAACAGCATCTCAATGCAGTTTTGAAGTGATGTCTAGATACTTTTTCTTACCAAATTCAGGTGTCAGGAATAATAAATGAATCGTTTACTTGATGCATATAATACTTTAAAGAAATCAGTGAAAGCCCCCAAAGAGAAAAAGCAACAGCATACTCAGGAGCATATCATCATTTGAAGTTGATATAACAATGCTGACAAGTACAAAAGATAACTACTTTGTTCTGTCATGCTGTGTCATGTTGTAGAAAACACAAAGCATTATGTGACCTTTAGAGGAACAGTCAAAAGTAGCTTACTTTGTGGTATTTACCACGGGTGTTTTTGAATTTTTGAAGGTCCTGTATTTTGCCAGTTACAGCCAGAGTTATGTCTTAAGGGATCTCAGACACAGAAAAAAAAAATGCTGATGCATTAAACAAGTGTAAGAGTAAGGGGAAATACTAGGAAGAAAATTCATTCCTAGTAGAAAACAAAATTATTTGTTATTTACATGTTTGTAGACATCTTGAAAATGTCCATCTATTTAATATCCAGTTCCAAAATTAGCCTAAATGGATGCACATGGGCCATAGTTGGCCTGAGACCATAGAGAGACGAGTATTGACCAATTTTATGCTCTTACATACTGATAAGAGACTACTACTGCAACTTTCCTAAATTCCAGTTATATTAAACTTTAGTATAATGCAGACTCCTCAGATATTAGAAGGTGGTATACATAAGCCATAGATTGCTATTGAATCTTATTTTTAGATATCCATCGCTACTCCTCAAAACCATAGCTGCATTTTTAATTAATTATTCGTTAAATTGTATTTATTTTCTTCTACATTAAGTCAAAGGAATAACTAGTAAAGAAAGATTTCAGCCCCCTAAATTAGTATTCCTTAAAGGAAGTTTATAGATAATCACATTGGATTACTTAAATATATATGTCTTAATCTCTAGAGTAACCATTAAAAAATAATATGAAAAGAGATCCTGAAAAAGCCTATACAGACATAGAAAAAAAAATCTTCATTAATCTCAAAGAAGGAAGAAAAGCATGAATAAAGGAATAAAGGACCAATGGAACAAATAGAAAATAATTAATAGGGAAGGACTAAACCAAAGAGTATCAACATATATTAAATGCAAATGAACCAAACTCCCAAATAAAATTGAAGATACATAGTCTGAACCATAACCTATGGAATGGAATCTGTTTCTGCAGCTGAGCCCAGGGATTTAAAATTATAACAAATATATTAGTTTTTTATGTACAATAAAGTTTGATTATGATTTGATGATATATAGTATCACCCTCTCTCCAAGCTATTTGATAAGGGAATAAAATATGGATAGTACCAATGAAGTTGGTACATGTGTTCAAGGAAAGTAATACTGTAATTGTAATATTTGAATTAAAAAAACTGAAAACTTAAATATATATGTAAAATTATGGTTGTAGATTTTTGTAATTATAACTAAAATAATAGTAATATGATGCATTCTTAGGCATTTGAAACATTTATTACAGGATAACTCCATTAAACAAATATATAACTGTTTGTTTCTTACTCTTTTTTTTTTGTTTGGTTGGTTGGTTGGTTGGTTGTTTTTGAGACAGAGGCTTGCTCTGTCACCCAGGCTGGAGTGCAGTGGCACAATCTCGGCTCACTGCAACCTCTGCCTACCGGGTTCAAGTGATTCTCCTGCCTCAGCCTCCCAAGTAGCTGGGATGACAGGCACATGCCACCACGCCTGGCTAATTTTTGTATTTTTAGTAGAGATGGGGTTTCTCTGTGTTGGCCAGTGACCTCAGGTGATCCATCCCCATCGGCCTCCCAAAGTGCTGGGACTACAGGCATAAGCCACCACACCCGGCCTGTTTCTTACTCTTGAAGACAGTATTAAACATCAAGTGAGGACACAATGAGGTCATATGTGTAAAAACTCTTTGCAAGCAGGAAAATGTTATAAAATTGAAAAGTACCATTGGGAAAGACAGTCTTCCAAACGGTCTCTTGTGCACCTACACATCTTGCTGGCTATGCCAAAAATGTGATGTCTCTTTATCTGAGCTATTTCTGAGTTGCGTTTGCAGTGAGAAACCTTGAGGGATTATGTAATGTCTCCTACAGGGACAAACAGCAGCCTTGTTTGATTGCTATAAAAGTAGGGGATACCCCAAACTCAGTGTTGCCTATAATACAATTTGCTATGTATGCAGGGGTCATCTGGGCCCTTCGTATCATTTTATGGAACTTAGGAGCAAGAAAAATTCATACAAGCAAGCTGATGCTTATCTTCCTTGCTGCAACATGAGTAATAAAAGTCCTTTGTTTCTGACTCAGTACTCTCATATCTTCTGACACCATCTATGACACAGTACAAGGCTACTTAATAGGAGGAATACAGGGTAAAATAAAATCCCAGACCAAACATTTAGGCATATCTCATTTTATTGTGCTTCACTTTATTGTGCTTTGCAGATACTATTTTTTTTTTTTTTTTTTAGATTCAGGGCTTGTGGCAATCCTGCATGGAACAAGTTTGTCAGCACAATTTTTCCAACAGCATATGTTCATTCTGTGTCTCTGGACACAGAGAATTTTGTGAATTTTGGAAATTCTCACAATATTTCAAACTTTATTATTATATCTGTTATGGTGATCTGTAATCAGTGATCTTTGATGTTACTATTGTAATTGTTTTGAGGAGCCACAAATGGTACCCATATAAGACAGCAAACTTAATAGTGTGTGTTCTGACTGCTTCAATAGGCAGTCTCCCTATCTCTCTCCCTCTCCTTGGGTTTCCCAATTCCCTGAGATGAAATAATTATAAATTAGGCCTATTAATAACCCTACAGTGGCCTTTAAGTGTTCAAGTAAAAAGAATTGCATCTCACTTGAAATCAAAAGCTAGAAATGATTAAGTTTAGCAAGGAAGGCATATCAAGG
Source organism: Theropithecus gelada (assembly GCF_003255815.1). Classification (NCBI taxonomy): domain Eukaryota; kingdom Metazoa; phylum Chordata; class Mammalia; order Primates; family Cercopithecidae; genus Theropithecus; species Theropithecus gelada. The sequence continues at coordinate 89,199,974 of NC_037680.1, forward strand.
GAGCCAAGACAGGCAAAAGCTAGGCCTTATGTGTCTAACAGCCAAATTGTGAATGCAAAGGAAAAGTTATTGAAGAAAATTAAAAGTGCTGCTCCAGTGAACACACAAATGATTAAAAAAAAAAAAAAAGTCAAATAGCCTTATTGCTGATATGGAGAAAAGTTTTAATAGTCTGGATAGAAGATCAAACCAGCCACAACTTTCCCTTAAGCTAAAGCCTAATCCAGAGAAAGGCCCCAAGTCTCCTCAATTCCATGAAGGCTGAGAGAGGTGAGGCAGCTGCAGAAGAAAAGTTGGAAGCTAGCAGAGATTGGTTCATGAGGTTTAAGGATAGAAGCTGTCTCCATAACAAAAAAGCAAGGTGAGACAACAAGTGCTGATGTAGAAGTTGCAGCAAGTTATCTGAAAGATCTAGTTAATATTATTAATGAAGGTAGATACACTGAACAGCAGATTTTCCATGGAGATAAGACAGTCTTTTATTGAAAGAAAATGTCATCTAGCACTTTCATAGAGAGAAGTCAAGCCTGGCTTCAAAGATTCAAAGGACAGGCTGACTGTTTTCAGGGGCTAATGCAGACAGTGACTTGAAGTTGAAGCCAATGCTCATTTACCATTCCAAAATCCTATAGACCTTAATAATTATTCTAAATCTACTCTGCCTGTGCTCTATATGGAACTAGCCTAGTTGACAACACATCTGTTGACAGCATTGTTATGACAGCATGAATATTTTAAACCTACTATTGAGACTTATTGCTCAGAAAAAAAAAAAAAAAAAAAAGATGCCTTTCAAAATATTACTGCTCATTGACAATGAACCTACTTACCCAAGAGCTCTCATGGAGATATACAAGGAGAATAATGTTTTCATGCCTGGTAATACAACATGTATTCTGCAGCTCATTACTCTGCATCAAGAAGTAACTTTGACTTTCAATTCTTATTATTTATGAAATATACTTTATAAGGCTATACCTGCTGGAAGTGGGGATTCCTCTGATGGAACTGAGAGAAGTAAAATTAAAACTTTCTAGAAAGAATTCACCATTCTAGATATCATTAAAAATATTAATGATTCATGGGTGAAGGTCAAAATATCAACATTTATAGGAGTTTGGAAGAAGTTGATTTCAACCCCTATGGATGACTTGGAGGAATTCAAAACTACAGTGGAGGAAACAGCTGCATATGAGGTGGAAAGAGAACTAGATATAGAGCCTAAATATGTGACTGAATTGCTGCAGTCTCATGATCAAATGAACAGATGAGGAATTGCTTCTTATGGATGAACAAAGAAAGTTGTTGTTTGAGATGGAAACCATTCCTGGTGAATATACTATAAACATGGTTGAAATGACAACAAAAGATTTAGAATATTACATAAACTCATTGAAAAAGCAGCAGCAGGGTTTGAAATAATTTATTCCAACTTTGGAAAGAGTTATATTGTGTGTACAATGCTACCAAACAGCATCGCATGCTGGAGAGAAGTTATTCATGAAAGGAAGAATCAACAAATATGGCAAATTTCATTGTTGTCTTATATTAAGAAATTGCCACAGTCACCCCAACCCTTCAGCAACTACCACCCTGATTGGTCAGCAACCATCAACAGCCAAGAAAGATCCTCCCCCAGAAAAATGATTACAACCTGTTGAAGGGTCAGATGATTGTTAGCATTTTTTTAGCAATAACTATTTTTAAATTAAGGTATTCACATTGTATTTTTGGACATAATTGTACAGTAGAAATATAACTTTTATATGTGTGGGGGAAAAATTGTTGACTTGCTTTATTGTGATATTCAGCTTATTGTGGTGGTCTGAAACTGAATCTGCAACATCTCTTAGGTGTGCCATCATATTATTATATAGAAATAAAGTTGGATCAATTTTAAACTGATGAAACTGACCAGGTCATACACAAAAACAAACTAATAAATATAAATTACTTATGGGCTTATGCATTGTGTTATAATTTAGAGTTCACATTTTATGAATCAATTATCTTGAGATAATTTTTAAACTTCTGATTTTTCAGATACATGTCTAAAAAAGAAGCTAAACTCATATTTAAAGTCATAAGTTTCTTCATATACTTATGAAAAAGTTATATAAGAATCGACAGTTGAAATAAGAGAACACAAGCCTACCTTAAATTTAATTTTTCAAATGGTGTACAGAATCCAGGGGCATCTAAATATATATCTTCAGAATATAAATAGCAGTAGTGGGTAATTATCCTAATTTCAGCATTCTGGAACATTTTCTTTAGTAGTCTTTCTAAAAGAATCTTAATAATCACAATAGCAGTTACGTAATCTTCCTTCTAGCATTTCTCTTAAGTTTTAAAAATGAGTATATTTTTGACATTTTTCCACTATTGCTTTTATTGCATCTCCAAATTTCTTTGTCATTGTCATCTGCCAATTCCAATAATTGATTACTTCTGTACTTTCATGTCTGTCAAGAACCTCTGAAAAACTGTAAAGCTTTGAACTAATGTGGTAATTATTTATTTTCTAATGTGCCTAAGACTTATATCATTTCTTGTTACACCTGTGTGTATATGCTGAAATTTTAGTTCCTTCTTCTTAAAGTTTCTCTTTCCAGAATATTCCCCTAAAAGTAGAAGCTGAGAATAGCCTAAATAAAACTTTGCTTCCAGTATTTTGCCAATCCATTTGGAATTGTTGATGTGTAAGTAATTAAAAACCCTATTATTCACGGATAAGGCCAAAGCAAATAATTGTAAACTTTTAAAAAATATCAGAGTGAAAATATATGACAGTAAATGAGATTCAGAAGTTTTTAAATGATATGTTGTACAACTGTTTTCCTATTATGATTCTTGTGTCCATTTGGTATGTGTTTTTCATAAGATTGCTTTCTTAAGTAAGTGATACTAAGGTATTAATTAATAGAAATGGGGTCAAATTCTGTTGCTGTTATTATTGGGCAACCTTCAAATATCCTCCTCAGCCTGTCATCACGATAGGTTAACAATATTAATATATTTATTTTATTTTGTATAAAAATTATTACATGTTGTTCTGTGATCCTACATTATGAATTGTTACTATTAAGAATTACCTGTAAATAATTTAATTTAAATAAGTTTATGTTCCATATTCTTAATATAGAATATGAAAACGGGAATAACTATACCTAGCTTTGGAGTCACACAAACAAATTTCAATTCTGCCTCCTGTTCAGATTCAAATGAAATCCTGTGTATGAACCATCTATCACAGAGCCTCTGCTCCAGAAATTGAAGGAAAAACAACCATTGTTACTGATACTGTTCATTGATTCAATTGTCAGGTGTGTGAAAAGTTGTTGAACTTACAGTCAATTAGTTTCCATGTATTAAGTTATGATAAGTTTCATTTTCATTAGTGCTTCTCTAATCCTTATGAAATACTTTATTAAATTTGTAGTCTTCAGACTTTCAATGCTTAATTAACAGTTAACAATGAAATATCCCAAACTTTTGTTGTAAAATATCAGCATGTAGCATGTATTTATCAGTTGGAAACATTTTAAACCTGAAAAGATATACCATAACTATTTCAGTTCACCTTGCAGTCAAATGTACATACTAACATAAATAGTTACATACAGAACGTTTAACTACTAGACATGACACAGAAAGGAAAGATGTACACACACACACACACATACATATATACACACACATATACACATATATATACACACACACATATATATACACATCATATATATATATATAACTACTCTCATCCAATGTATTCATACAACAATTTGAGTGATTTCCAATACTATTGCACAACATAAATAAAACAAGTGTACAGAAGGCTACATGTTTATATAAACTATAGAAGTAATAAACTGGTTTGACAAGGTGCAGAAGAAAGGGGAAAATGTCTACAGGTAGGTAAAGCATTTTAAAACACTTGGAGACTAAGACCTTACTGACTTTCTCACCTCACATCCCATGATTCTGTTTTAAATAGGATTTGGCTAAAGAGTTTTCCATAATCCAATGATATGACTTTACTGAGCATTTAAGAAGTTACAGGAAAAACAATTAAACTTTAAATAAAACATTATGTCATGGTAGGATCAAAATGAATTATCAGGCTATGAAAATCCTTAATAGGAGACCACATAATTGTGAGTAGAGAGAACAGGGCACTTCAAAATTTGTACATTATACTTATCTGATTGAAAAGTCTAACGTCATATCGTTTCAACACGTAAGTGGGATATCTGTTAACATGATATAATATTTCATTCATATTCCACCAATAAAATGTCTATCTGGAAAAATAATATATGAAACAAAGTAACAGTCATTTTATAGTTCAAGCGCCCGTTAATAAATAGAAAACTAAAAAATTATTTTCCAAGTACATGTGGGATCCCCAGGAATGTCCAACGACATTATTTTCATGACTATTTGATTTATAGCTAGAAAATTATAATAAAAAATACTAACAAAAATATATGACCCCAAAAATGGAATTCAATGACATATGTAAATGACTAGGCCAGTTTCTTATATATGGCATGTACTCAAAAAAATGCATATTTTAGGCAAGGAAGGAAAAAATTAATATTCTTTCTCTAAATTATTTTACCTGCAAACATATTGAAAAGATTGACATAATATAGATGCATAGAAGAATCAAAGATGCCGCTTTAACTTTTTTGTCTTGTATTACCTCATTTTGGACCTACTGCAAACAGCGTATCTTTTCATTGAAAGCTGATGAGCATTCCCTATTAGGCTTCCAAAGGAAACATTTTGTGGGTCACAAAACACCTTCCATCCTAACCACACAGTTTTTATAAGAATCAAATAGCTTTACCTAAAATTCAAGTATAGTGTTCAGTGAATAATCAACACTTAAAAATGGGCACATCCAAAGAAAGAGACACTTAGTTTATCATTTCTCTTGTAACTATTACAAAATTTAGGACAATTTTAAAGCACAATGAAATTATAGGATCGTACAACAGCTTGGTGATTTATAACTGTGTTCCTTATAATCCTAGGCAACCTACCATTCAGTCTTCACTCTTTTTTTTTTTTTTTTTTTTTTTTTTTGAGACGGAGTCTTGCTCTGTCCCCCTGGCTGGAGGGCAATGGCGCGATCTCGGCTCACTGCAAGCTCCCCCTCCCGGGTTCCTGCCATTCTCCTGCCTCAGCCTCCCGAGTAGCTGGGACAGTTTTCACTCTTTATTTTCACATCTCTTTCAGATCAAGATTCTGTGAAACTAGATGCTCATTTTTTTTTCAAATATATCTATTTCTTTCTAATGACCAAGAAGGGGGAATCATCTTAGAGGAGGAGGAATACATTTGAATTAATCAGCTACTTAGGTAACTGAACAAGTAAGCCAAGGTATTGTAATTGAACATTTAGGGCTTGTATTAAGTAAAATAATCTTGCTATAAATGTGATTAAAAATTAGAGATTTAATGTCTTGCATGTAAAAAGTCTAGAGATAAGAGATATCCCAGGGTTGATTCAGAAGCTCAATGATGTCATGAAGAATCCATTTTGCGTTTTTGGGGATGGCATTCATGCAACCACCCAGTACCAAAGGATGGGCTGCCAGTTCCAGGTGTCATATGCAGACATAATGATCGTTTGCTAAAATGGATAGTGCTTCCCCTGTGTATCTCTTTTCATTAGAGTTTCTCTGGAAGCCTGCCAGATTTCCCCTTTCATTGATCAGAATTCTATCCCATTTTTACTACCAAACTGGCATGAGGAATGAAATGATGATAATACGCTTAGAGCAGTAATGATTCTCTCCCCAGGGATGGGGGACAATTTAACTAAAGTTTATTCTGCCAATAAGGAAGAGGTAAAGGAAGTAATCATTGAAATACCCTCTAATAGTTTCTACACTACACCTTTGGAGTCAGGGGAAAGTTGATTTAAATCCTGACTTCATACCTTTACAACTCTTTATATAAGTACTTAACTTCTCTTTTTATTGGGAGAAAAAATATACATATGGATATTGAGTCAATATGATATAGGTATTTTAAATAGGTCTGTGTTGTCGGGAATGTGTAATTTATGCAAAAATACCTAGCACAGAGCCTGATACACGGCAGAACCCAATAAATAGTATTTAAAACTGTTTGCGTGTTTGTTTTGTTTTGTTTCCATTTCTAGGCCCTCCTCATTTCTTGAGTTCTCACAACAAAGCCCAATACCTTTCTGAGGAGTACGGCCTAAAATGAATTCTCTCTGCAAAATTCTCAATTCTAAAAAAGTATTTTGCGTGATATTTTCCTATTTCATTATGCATATATCACTGACTATTAGCGTTGTCAAATACTAGTTTGACAGGGTATCATGCACCCTGATTATAACACACATAAATTTTCCTTATAAGTCCATAAATCAAATCAGCATATAAAATACCATCAATTATTTTAAGAATAAAATGAAAGAGAAAAAAAAGCCCCTAGCAGAACATGAAAGTTCCTGTGGCCTGGTTCTACGTTTCATCCTCTTTCTTTGCACCTCTCTGACATCTTTATGCTTTAATCACTCTAAATAAATTGTCCAAATTACATCCTGGGATTATTTCCTTCAAAACTATTGTTGCAGTTTCCCCTATCTGGAACATCCTCCACATCACTCTTCATCTAATTCTTATCATCTTCGTATCTCTTTTCAGAAACTGTCTTACCCAGAAGAGTTTTCCAAACTTTAGTTATACTAAGTTATTCCAGAGTGACTTGCTTACCATTTACCATAAAATTTGGAAAGTATCTATTTTTGCATCTGTCTTCCTCACTAGATTCTTTAATATACTCCTGATACCTTCACTAGTTTGGAAGTAGCTATGCAATAAGTGTGTGCTGAATGAAATGAAATAAATTAATTTGTTTTGTATACTCAGCACTCTAAAATGGAATACTAAAGACAAATCTCCTAAAATAATGTGATAATAAAAAACAGCATTAACAAGTTACCACCTTTATAAAAAATACAGTAACATTTCACAAGCATTTACAGTTAGCGAAATGTCATGCTAAATACCTTATACATATTTTTCAATTAAGCCATCAGAACAGTCCTGAAAAGTAAAAGCATCTTCCCCATTTTAAACATGAGAGTGAGACACAAAGAAGTTAATTAAGTTTTCAAAGACCATACAGCTAGCAAGTCCCAAATCTGAAACTTGAACTCAGGTTTGTCGACTCTAAAGTGTATGTTTTAGTTACTATACTCCAAAATAGAGACGATTTTCCACATGCTACTTTATTTTTTACCCATTTTTAATAAGAAGTGGTCTTAGAAAGCTCCAAGTCAACTAAATTTCGTAACAAAACAAAACGAAAAACTGCTTCTATAGACAGGAGAAGACATGATAGAATTTTGTTCCAATTCACTTTTTTCTCACTGTATTTAAATTCTTGTTTGCTCACTATCAACAGTAACTGTGTCAATGCATTGCCTGAAATTGTTAAAAAAAAAAAAAAAATGCTTTCCTGCACTGTGATAAAAACTTCCCAAAAAACTATTGTCAACGTATTACCTTAAACAAAATGCCCAATTTTTCACATGTAAAATGGTACTTTTCTCCTTCCCCCTTAAAAGTAGAATGTCAATGATTACATTTGTTACAAAGAAAGTTGACAAGGTGCTTAAAAGTAATGATATAAATGTCTATAAAAGTTACACTTTATTAAATATTATCCTGTATTTACATAATTTTTCAGCATTATTCAAATGCATTAGTTGTCATATATACCCATGAAATATTATATACATATATCAACTCTAGTAATGTGTGTTAAAATAAATTCATTGCTAGGCTGGGCACGGTGGATCATGTCTGTAATCCCAGCACTTTGGGAGGCTGAGGCGGGTGGATCACGAGGTCAAGAGATCGAGACCATCCTGGCCAACATGGTGAAACCCCATTTCTACTAAAAATACAAAAATTAGCTGGGCATGGTGGCATGCACCTGCAGTCCCAGCTAATCAGGAGGCTGAGGCAAGAGAATCTTTTGAATCCAGGAGGCAGAGGTTGCAGTGAGCGGAGATCACACCACTGCACTCTAGCCTGATGACAGAGCAAGACTCCATCTCAATCAATCTATCAATCAATCAATTCATTGCTACATTGAGAAGTAAACTGATGCAAAAGGAAAAACAACAGAACAGGGAGAAAGTAGCAACATGGAGTCAGTCACAAATACATATTATTGCAAACATTTTATTATTTTGAAAGATTAACAGTTTCCTGTATGAAGGAAAAATGTGAAAATATGTTTAAAAGGAGTATATAATATTTAATTTCTAAATGTAGTCATAAACATTCCCTGATTTATATAATAGGAAATATAAAATGATAAAATAGAAGTGACTGCAACTTCATAAATGTCAAAATCTGAGTATGAAGGAAAGGAAAGCTGAAACGCTTTTGGTTATGTGTGCATATGGCTCAGTGCTTTGACTCCACACTGACCACAGAGATTACTTGTCAGGGTGAAAGTATTAGTTGATGCAAAAACATTTTCAATATCAATTCATCACTATACAGTTAAATAAATTATTATATTTAGCAATTCATATGTGACAGCAGGTTGAATCTTTTAAAATTCTTAATCCTCACATAACTGGTTTGTAGTCCACAGATTAATTGAACATTCAAGTTTACAAATTTGAGGGAAAGGGAAAGAAAATCTTTTTATTTCCTTTTCAGTATTAAATTTTAAAAAGATATAATAAACTTAGAAAATATAAATGTTTTAATAGAATCTCAGAATTCATGCTATCATATATAACAATACTATAAAACAGATATTTTAATTCAATTAAATTAGAGTTAACTCACAGTATATATAATTCTTAAGACTACTACATCTGAGAAATAACATTTACATTTCACATATCTCCATATGAAGATAAAAAATAAAAAAGATCCACTTGTATATTGATATTCAAATTATTCATTGATATTTGTATTCACCTAAGAAAACCTAAATTTTAAAAAAATTGAAAAAAAATGTTGAAATCAATTGTTAAATGGGTAGTAGCAGAGCAAATTTGTGCAAACTTTATTCAGGGTAATGAACCATTAAATACCAAACACTTAAATTCTTAGTTTTTGACCTTGCAAATATTTATTCTGAGGAAATCATAATTATGTGTAAAGATATAACTAAAAAGAGTTTCTCCAGCTTTTTAAAACATAAAAGAGCAATTAAAAATGAAAAATAAAACAACAAAAGCATACAGGGCAACATTAAAGGAAGTAAATAAACTGATTTCATATAATTCTAAAAATTGTATCACTAAATATGTTAGTCCAAATAAGAATTTCAGAAATTAAAATATGTTTGGGGTATAAGATATGTACAAAACTTGGTTATTAAACATAATAGAAAGCATATCATTTTTGTAAGAAGTACTGTAGACACACACAGAAACATATACTCATGTGCACATCAAGAAAGTATTTACAAACACCTGCAAAATGTTATTAGTGCAAAGTGTTAGTAGTGATTTCTAGGTGATATGATTACAAATAATATCTTCATTTTTACGTATATGTATTTATCAATATTTCTGAAATGAATATATTAATAATCACATAAAATTTATCTATTAAATGTACAAAATAAATCCAGTGTAAGAACTCTAAAGTGAGCTATTATTTCTCCTACATTTGTATGGAGTAATTGTTTGGGCAGTAGAAAAATGTCAGACAACATGAGTTCCAGTCTCTGCCACTGACTGGCAACCTATTCTTAGGCAAATAACATCTCTAAATCTTACACTTATTTTCTGTAAAATAAGATAACTGGAAAAGATAATCATATTAAGAGCTCTTCCAGCAAACAGTCCCATGTCTCATATATATTAGAAACAGAGCTAACATTAAAATGTATTTAACAAAGTGACAAAATAATCTGCAACCTCATTAGAGTGTGTTGAATTTATATGTTTATGTTTAAAATCGCCCAGATGTTGTGGATAAAGAGTTGCTGCTGGTGGTGTTTTGTGAATAGCAAATGTATTAAACTGTATAGTCTTGATGTGCCATATAGATTCAAATAATTGAACTAAGAAGCAGGGCCAAATATTCTTGCTCTTTGTCTTTGTACATCAGGCTGTCTGATTTCACTGCTATGCAAGGCCTGTGAGATATTGAACAAATGAATGTCTAGGCAGAATGTGTTGAATGTCTAGGCAGAATGAACTGAATTTCACTGAACTATGTTTGCATGACTTCCACAAATTTCAAAGTGAGATAACTCTTAGTAAAGGCTTTAATTTCAGGCCCACAATCACCGCAAAAGTTTTCTATATTCTCTCCACAACGTCTGTTCAAAGCCTTAGAATAAAATAAGAGTTTGTGAATTACAGTTGAAATTTGAAATTACGAAACATTTTGAAATTTTCATTGAGAAAGAATTTAAAGGTATTAACTTTGATTTTCTCTACAGCATATTGCTTATTCTTCCTTTTTATATCCAACATTTCAGTGTTTACAGGTAATGGCCTGTGTTAGAAAGAGTAGACAGCAATGTGAAGTAGATGGTATTGTCTTATCCTGAATTACAGAAGTTTAAACATACATTGCCATCCTTGTCCAGAAATGGTATTTGTAATGACTGCATCTTTACATTCAATCGGTAAAACCTTTTCAGTACAATATTTGGCCAACTGATGAGTCATTAATAGAAAATTATATAGAATTAAGGGACATGGCAAAAGACTGCTTACTATATTCCCACTACACCATTATTAACAATGACTATCTCAATACTTAAGAGTACAAGGGTTATTTGCAACGTGTTGAGTGGTAAGTTCAATATAGTACAAATAGTCAGTTTAAACTCCCCCTTGTTAGCGTGAGAGTGACTGCATTCCAAGGTTGCTCTTTTCTTTCATTCTCTTCTTTCTTCTTCTCCCTCCAGCCATGGAAATAGAGTTCAGTTATTTCTGCATGGATGCAAGGTGAATGAGGCTGTCGCTTCTTCTTGCAGTGCTAGTTATTACAGGTCACTGACACAATACAGCTATTTTTTAATGAAAAAAAAAGGTTATATAGCATTATCTCACTTACTTGGGTATCTGAAAGGAATGTGTGGAGTGTTATTTATTTATACTGAAATCTGCAAACTGAGAGGCATCATCTTGCTTTCAGGGGCCTCCTGCTGGCAAAGTGAGCAACCTTGTTATTATAAGAATTAAAATCCTGTACACTGTATGAAAGAAAACACATCACCATCCTTCAGAGTAAAGTTGTGCTGATTTTCAACCTGTAAAAATACATTATTCTAATACAGAAAAACTTAGAAAACTTCAAAGTGTTATTAGTATCACCTGTTGAGGCTACCTAGTATTCATTGCTCTCAGCTACAAGATACATATTTATAGTTTCTGATGAAAATGTCAATAAATCTATTTAATGTGACTATAAATCAGTCTAAAACACTGTAAGCTAATTGATAAGGAACTGATTTTTCTAGATAAGCACATATCAACTTGCAGTTTTCAAGGGACACAGACAGTTTATACATAGAAAAATAACCTTGCAAAACATAATTCTAACAATTGTCTCTGATCTCAATCATGAGAGTAATTAGTTCTTCCTTCATAAAGCCTTCACTGAAAATTATATTCAAGAATGAATGTTATGTCTCAGTTACAAATTATATAATTTAATCTCAAAATTTCCCAAGACCCATTTAAAAATCTTGGGAAATAACGGAACACTTAATAACGTCAGGGTTATTAAACATCCTTCAATATTTGCATACTTGTAAAAACTATATAGCATAGCAAAAGGTACTAACAGAATTGCCATGATGCATGAAACCACTGAGAATCAAAATATTTGTGTACAGATTAACCATTTATGGTACCAGAAGCCCCTATTAGAAAAAATTTTGATCTTTTTCTGTGAAGATCAGTCTTGACAATCTACTTCCACTTAATAATTTCCAAAGAGTTTAGAAAATAGAAAGCCCAAGTTGTTAAATGCACTTAGTTAGAGTTTAAATATGGGAAGGGGAGGGGAGGAATAAGTACTGTGTTGAGATAATATCTGCTAACACACTATCTCCATCCAATATCTAACTCCTTCTGAACAAACAGTGATTCCAGGGAGAAAGCAGGGCAGGGAGTAAATGTTAGGTCTTGGGACCTGAATAGTTGCATGTCAGGCAATAATCCTAGAGAAGATTTCTTTGTCCTGAGACTACTCCAAATAGGGATTACAGGCAAAAAGGGCAGCTGTTATATCATCTACCTGAAAAAAAAAATGTTATATGGGACTACTACTAATGCCATCCTGTGTGTACCCAGAATCATATGCACTGGTGCTCCTAATCAAGACTTCTGATTGGGAAGAATGCAAAACTTACAAAACCTAAACTGCTTTTCTACACTCTTTTCTCAAAGCACAAATAAATCCAGAGAGGCTTACTAGCCTTCTGAGAAATAGAATGTAGTATAGATCTCAATCGTCCCTGAATTGTTTCTTAAAAGTAAAACAAATTCTATTTAATTGGAATGCTTAAAATATCTTATTACCATTAGAAAAGTGAGAGACATGATTCAACTTTGAGTTACAAGTTTTATATTAATATAAATACACTAAAATTTAATCAAGCAATGTCTACAATTTCCCAATTATCTTCCTGAAAAATTGCAAATCATCATATTCTTTTTCAAGAATTATTGATGGCTACAGAGGTCTGAGTAATATTAAAGTTACTGTACAAAATGATAAAGGATAAATAAAATGGCTGTTAGGCGTGAACACAGGGAGGGGAACATCACACACTGGGACCTGTCAGGAGGTGGAGGGATAGAGGAGGGATAGCATTAGGAGAAATATCTAATGTAGATGACTATTCAGCCATTAAGAAAATGATGAAATTGTTTCACTTGGGGCAACCTGGGTGAATCTGTTGGACATTATGTTAAGAGAAATAACTTAGGCACAGAAAGATAAATACACATGAAGGAGCTAAAACAATGAGCTCATAAAAGTGGAGAGTAGAATTTTGGTTATTGGAGGCTGGGAAGGATAAGGCAGAGGAGAATATAGAGAGACGTTGGTTAAAGAATGCAAAATTACAGCTAGATAGGAATAAAGCTCTAGTGTTCTGTAGCAATGCAGAGTAAATATGTTTAATAATTTATTATATATTTTCAAAAAGCTAAAAGAGAAAATTTTGAGTATTCACAATTCAAGGAAATGATAAATGTTTGACTTGATGGATAGGTTAATTATTCTAATTTAATTATTATACAATGTATGCATGTACTGAAAAATCACTCTGTATCCCATAAATATGGACAATTATTATTTGTGATCAATCATTGGTTAAAAAGAATGTCATAGTCATGCTAAATAATATAATAAATGGAGGAAAATCAGTTGTACTGATTTTAATTATAGTTTAATATTCCAATTTATCGGTTTGCAGTAAAGTAAAAAGTTGAGTTGAAACTACATGAAATCTTGATCCCATTCTAGTTCAATGCCTGCATCTAAAACACACTTAAAATTTAAAAGGTTATTTGCATGTAACAATTATTTTATTGAGTTACTATCCTTGCATGTAAAGATTTTGGTAATTCAACTGCTACATTGAAAGGTTTTTATGGTTTGTCCCACAAACTGATGGAAATCTAATCACACATCCCCACTGCCCATATTGTTCTGGAGCACCACCTGTCAGCTGAATAAGATAATGACATGTGGTGGAGCTTGCACACAAAATTTCTACCTATCTCTCAGTCTAAAAAAAATAGCCTTCATTTTTAAATTTGTTTTTACGTTTTGCAAAAATGAAAAGTTCACAGCATCCTTGAAAGTTTCCACATCGGTTGATAGGAGAAATAACTTTTTAGAAATTCTAATCCACTAACTGTAGGGAGTTTGAGGTTGTTGCAAAAAAGCAAGCAGTCAACTATAGAAGAGCAGAAATTGCCCTTGCCATTAGCGATACCTTTTTAAAGCATGTATGGTTTTGTGGCACACCAATGTTAATTACCAAGTGGACACCACTGGCATAGCTCTGTGAATTTAAAAGTTTATGATGTCATGCATAGCCTTTACCTAATTCCCTAATAAATGTGAAAAACCATAATATAGGGAAAACATTTAATAATCACAACAATTTACAGATTATCTTCTATGTGACAAATTCTGTCAGTATTTGTATATAGATGTGGAGGATTCTGCTCTAGCATGCAGAAATTTTTTGAAAAATACATTTGGTCATACATTATTTTAGTTGTGTCCTATCTTGAAAAGTTCAAATGCCTATAAAATGTAACATAAAAAGTTATCTCATGAATTTGATTAAAAACCATTTTCTCTTGAAGGCACTTTAAAAAACAATAAGGATGAAAGGACAGAGGATTTGAGTTTGCCAGGTAAACATAAATCTTTGGAACAAAACTGTCTCTCTAAGCTCTTTTTTTAATACCAAAACTATAAAAACAGAATATGAAGAAAAAAAGGATTTGAGAAAACTGCCCCTCAGAGAGAGCCAAATTCTTCCCTAAACAGTCTACTTACAGTGCTCATGACAGTCCATGTGTACAATAATTCTATAAACCATTATTGTATCACCTGTTTATATTCATAGGACACACAAAACTCAAGTTCAAATTATGAAAAAGAGAAAGTTCATGCTCTTTTCATATTTAATGCTTTCTAACTTTAAATTTATGATGCTTCCTTTTTTGCTTTTAACTGCCCTAGTTCTCTCCTACTACTACTATAGCATACAAAATACAATTAACATTTATTGAGCACTTACTATGTGCCTGATGCTATTTTATATGCATTTATAAGCATTTCGTTTAACCGTCACAATGATGAGATTAATATTAATATTCAATTCCCTTTATAGATGGGATGATTGAAGTTTAAAAAGATTAAGTAATTTACCTATACTCACATGGTTGATTCAAACCTGCACTATTTAAATTCTCGGATTCCTCTACATTACTCCTTGCAATATTTTACTTCACATTATCAATTTCAAAGAGTTACTGCAATGGTTACTTGATTTGAGGTATTATAAATGTAATGAAACCACAATGTAAAAATAGAAGAGTGGCATATATTGTTAATATACTTGATCCCGTTTCCATATTTGATATATTCACAAATATTCGTGGTTATTTAGTATTATTATGAGTATCAAGCAAAATCATTGTTAATGGCCTAAAATACTTAAGAAATTCATCTATGTTACCAGCATATTTCTTAGGAGTTTTCATTTATCGTCATATATAAAATGTTGATATTTAGACTGTGAATTTAACAGGAGCCTAGGCATTGCTGATCAGCCACCTGCACAAGTGTGGCCCTTTGCAAGTTACTTAACCTCTCTAAGCTTCTGTTTCCTTGTCTGTAAAATAAGGATGGTAGTGTCCATATTGTTAAGATCAGGTGAGATATTGTATGAGAAGTGCTTAGCACACTTCCTGATACAGTTGGCCTCTTAATAAGTATTAGATGTTATGATTTCTTGGCTTTTTACCAATGAAGAGTTAATTTTTGATGTACAGAAGTTTATAACAATTAAGATAGGAAAAGCACATTAAATTATTTAAAGCAATAAGTAAAACGTTGAATAGCTTGAGTCGGAGACACTGTGACATATCCAAGAGGAGATATCCAGCAGGCAGTAAGGTTTAGAGCTCTGTATAGGAGTAAGAGCTTAGAAATAATCTACACAGAAGTAAGACAGGGGAGGGCATCTGGACAGTAAGAAAAAGATGAAGAGGACCACAGCCAGACAGAAGCATTGGATAGACTTACTTTTTGTTGAGTGCATTATCTTTATTTATTGCCTCCTTAAAAATAGACAACTGAAATCTAAGTCTAATATACACCCAATAATAGCCAAATTGATTGTTAGACTATTGCCTCTGTTGAGAAATAGCTGTGTGATTTGTCCAATGATGTAACTGAGTCTCATTTTCTTTATCTATGACAGAGGATTAAGACCATCTACCATGCAGGTTTAAGGAGGCACCAGAGGTAATGCATAAAAGTACCAGCACAGGGCTTGGAGCCTCCTGGCATTAAAGTGGATATAGACTGTAGAAAGTGAGGAGAGGTGGTAGATCAGAAAGCCTAAAACAGAAGGTAGGATATCACAGAAATGCAGTCTTCATATAGGGGAACCAAAAACAATGTTAAAAGAATGGCCACAAATGGAAAAAGCAAAACATTTTATTTAGAAGGTTTATAGTGTAGATCCAAAAGTGGTAGTAAAAGAGATCGAAATGTCAAAGATCTTAAACTATTTCCAAAGCTGACTAATAAAGATCTACTTTATTTGTAATTAGGTCAAGCATGCATATGTACATCTATCTTTTTATCTCCTTTTGATTTTCAATTCCCCTAGGAAAGTGCTTCTCTTTTGCTGTTATTTCTTAACATTTTATCTCCCGTCCACAAATGCAGGCCCAGTTTTCTAAATTCCTGCTGCTCCTAACTATGGCCCCACCTTCTTATATATTTCTCCTTCCAGTTTAGTTAAATCAGTATTTAGTTATAAACACCTGCTGGCATAAACTGAGGCACAAAGTGTATATATTTTAAGTTTGCATGCTTATATTCTCTATTGTTTTTTAAATTGAGAATGATTAATTGGTGATAGTATAATGAACCAGAAGTGTGAATATTTAATATGAAGACTGTTAAGGAAAAAGCAAAATATTTAAGAATGACAATTTTTAAAAAAAATCCTTCACAAATCTACTAATCTATGAAGAGCAGGTAGGATGATGAGGAGCAGATGGGGCGGGAATCTTAGCTACAGAGACTTGAAGGATGGGTTTCATCTGCTCTAATTTTTAGAGGCTATGAAAAGATACTTGGGCACAGTGTGCTTATGACAGGTTCTCAGAAATCACAGAACTCAATCCTCACCCCCAACATTGTGGACCAGTTGTTCCTCAGCTGCCTCACTCATTTCTTATCATCATAGAAGAGGTTAGATCAGAGCTTACCACCCCACACATGAAGGAACTCACTAACTCCTGGGACAGACCATTCCAACTTTGGTTAGCACTAACTATGAGAAACTCCTTGATGGTGTTTAACTGAAATCTGATGCCTTACAATTTCAAACAGCTGTTAATGTTTCTGTTCTCCAAGGCTGTACAGAACATTGCTAATCCCTCTTGTATGTAATAGTCCTCCCTAGCTATTGAAGACAGTTATCATGTCCCTTTCCCAAGACTCCTCTTTTCCAGGCCTGGCATATCTCCTTATGTCTTTAATCATTCTTCAAATTAAATAGTATGCTATTATTCTGTTGTAATATGAAATTTAAAGAAAAAAAACCATGTCAAAATCTAAGTTATCAAAATTATAATAATAAAGCTGACGTTCACAGTTTCTACAATATTGTATTTTAACTTTGTAAAAACAAAAGTTTTAATTTTAACTTTTTCCTCTCCTTATCTACCACAAATGAAAAGAGTAGATGTAGTGACCTCCAGGGACAGTCCCATATCTAATACACACACCTGCAGCAGCTAATACCTTGCCAGATAACCATTCATTCTGACTAATCATATGAGCATGCGATATAGTTATTACCACATAGACGATGGTCATCACATATTCAAACTATCGTGAGTACTTGCAGCCCAATTTATAGATACAAATGACCCATCAGCACTCATACTCACTCTTGGGAAAATGTATAGCATTTGCTTTAAATGTGGACAGAATGCCCCGACCACATACTAAATTACATGGGTGATTTTCTCCTAGGCCTCACTCATGTGATTTTCTCCTAGGCTAATTCAATATGTGGGCAGTGGCATCCTGTCTATCGTGTTTAAGTCATTTTTTTTTAACTTCAACTCACATAAAACAGGTATCTATGCTGTGATACACTTATCTCGGAGAAATGCATTTCTCAAACTGGCTAATACTTAATTGTGGCAAAGTTACTCTGACACTGTTCATATTTCTATTATTTTAAAATACTTATGGAAAAATTGTTATTATATGTAACAGTAATATTTACAGTATTTAGTGACTGTAATGTCAAAGGCACATTAGAATGGAACATAGCATATGCCAGAGAAGATATCTGAAGATCCATTATTGTGTCATGCATTAATTCTTTGCCTGTTTGATTGGGTTAAGTCAGAGAAAGGGGTTCCAGGGAAGGTACCAGGGAAACTCAATTATGTAAAACAGCATTTCAATGTTGTAACCATTAGTAAAATTGTAAGAAATGCACTACTTGAATATTAATCCTGGTATGGGATATACTTTGTTCATCATATACTACACAAGGTTTATGGAAATCTGAAAATGTCAAAAAGAGGCTCCATATTCCTAGCAGAAAGAAAAAAATAAACAGTAAAGTTATTTTTTCTATATATTTGAGTACAAAAGCATTGGAAAACATTTGACCTTGACTGGTTATAAAATCAAAGATGTCTTCAAGTTTAAAGCATCCATGTGCTATCAGCACATGTACAATTACTGAAAACCTTAATCAACAGACAAGCTATCTGAAAAAAATTAACCTTGAAATAACCACTGGAAATATGATGAGATGAACAATTCATGAATGAGAATTATTCTCTACAGTGAACTTGATTATGGAGAATATAGTCTGAAGTCATGACAAATCCTTAACAGATATATAAATAACATTACAACTCTGAATACTTTACAATTCACTGTGCTACAAAAGGCTGTTAGGAAGGCATCTTGACATTTCCTAATACAGATATTATTGTACAAATTTCAGGTTTTCTCTAGAACCACATTTCCACAAATATTACACATCTGGTGAACATTTTCTCACACAAGTTTAACCTCATTAAGAAATTTCACTAAAGTTTACTCTGTTAGATAACACTTTTTCCAAAGACCAAGGTTTTGAGTTTTGTTTTAAGCAACTTCCTGATTATAACAGTGGATTCTATTCTCTTGGCTCATCCGGCAGGTGAATGACTACTTTCAGAATATGAAATTCTACCAGATTCAAATCACAAAATTATCATAAAATAATAGGATTCCTGACTGACTCACAAGTAGTAAAAAATCTTGAATACCAAAAGTCCACTATATATGTCCTTGAAACAAAACTATTTTTGATATTTTGACATATAGGCATTTTATTTTCTGCAGATCTGGAACAACTGAAATGTTTTTGGTTCTCCTTTTTTTCCTTATTAATAAATCTGCCTTCACAGAGCTCATCCTGCCAGTAAGAAATACGTTACTTACAGAAATTTATTTTTATGTAGCCTATAAATATTGAGTGAAAGCTGTTAAACTGTGGGAGACAAACTTCATCTGTATCTCTCAAAGAGTGACTGAGTCGGTTTGTAGGAGTGAAATAGCATGTATCAGATCTAAATTTGCCAAACAAAATTAGCTGCATGCCATTCTATTTGTCTTATCTTTTTCTCTGGCTCATGGTGTGCTAATTCTGGCCACAAGCAATACAGTAAGAACAGAAAAAAAAAAACAATGAATGCCCCTTTCACCAACAGTTGCATAAAATGTTTTGTCTATTTCAATTTATCTTGAAGCTTTTTATACTTTCAATTTTCATCCTGTATTTAGAAGAAAGAAAAGGGCCACTAAAGAATTATATCTGAATACCAATCACTTCCATTTCCATTAATTCCAAGTACATTTTTAAAGGTTTCAATATATCACCAGGGACAATGGGCTGCTAAATTTGAAGTTAACAACTGGGAAACATTATTAACTGTTTAGTTGACATTTTTTAAAACTGTGACTTGAAATATTAATCTTTTTATTGTTTCTTAAATTAACATATTAGTTAAAAATATTACTAAAGATCTACACTCTCTATTGATTTTAACTGAAATGCATTGTTTCATTCATGGCTAGTAATAATATCTATTCTAGATAAAAATTTTAAAATGACATTAAAATAGTTTAGGTAGCGAAACATTAGTGGATGTTAATTGTTTCCTCACCTATATTTATCAGTGTTAGCGCAACTGCTTTGCTAGTTGCAAAGCTGTATTACCAGAGTAAATATGTATTTGTAAACTGTATGGGAACTAAAAATTAGGAATAGAGCCATTTTCTTATTTTAAAAAATGGTCACATTTAACTTAGCCTGAGGGTAAAAGTCAAAGGTTGACTTTTATCCACGCTCAATAATAGATGATTAAAAATCCAGTGAGTCCAGTAAGCTATATTTCAAGGGGTAGGACCTTAATAATATAGCTCTTGTATATTCATACTGGCAGGGTTCCTTTAAATTACATCCAACCATTACAAACTACAGTACTGTGTAAAAGACAGTACTAAAAATAAACCATCTTAAAAACATGATGTCAAGAAAATAGATCTATACCTGGATTAGGCACAGTCATATTTAAAGAGAAAATATTCTAAAAATTATCTTTATATAGTACATTATTTCATCCAAAGATATACCCAGATAGTGATTTTACACTACATAATATTAAGTTGGTGCAAAAGTAATTGTGATTTTTGCCACTACTTTTGCACCAACCTAATAATTTTCTTCTCAAAGCAATGCATTCTTCCTAATAACAGGCACTAACTACGTGCACTAGAAAAAAATTCAAAAAATTGTATTGACACCCAGAATTCACAGTTAATGGAAGAGCAATATTACTAAAATGTATAATTTTCAACAATAGGCAGATTTAACACAAAGTTTCTAAAACAGCTTCAGCTTCAGAACCCATCTATTGTACTGGTGCTCCACAAGACCTTGCACTTAATTTGTATTTCTATTTCAATATTGTTTTTAAAGAGGTTCCCCAAATTGTATAAATGCAGATCCCCAAATCTTGCATATGCCCCTGATTCGAAGTTTTCTCAAGATAAGGCTTATATGACAAAGAAAGAAATCTGGAGAATACAATGGAGGAGAAACTACAGAGTAACCTAAAGTAGAACTCCTTAATTGACAGATTTATTAGACAAGTTTCTTCATGTGGCTGTAGGGAAAGCAAAAAGAGCTGCTGACCTGAAGGCAGAAAGATCTGGCATGCTAAGCATCCCTTTCTTGCACAGTGGGCAGGTAGAGTGGAAAAACCACACCTTTGAGAAGCATAACTAGCCTCTGTCACCGTGAGAAAGGCATGCAAGAGTCTGAGAAGCAGAAGGCAGAGCCAGCTGGCTCTCAGGACAGGGCAGGCACATAACTGGACCAGACTAGTGCACCAGTTAGGCTTCACCCTTACATACTACTTTATATCTCTAGTCCCTCATCTACAAAATAGGAGCAATAATCCCTGTCTCAAACTTTCTTCTCATGGATTCTTAAAGTGAAAAATGTCAGGAAAGTTCTAAAAGAATTTCAGACAAAGTTTCTAATATCTCCATTTCCAATTTTTTCATTAATAGATTACTCGGCAGACTGTTAGGTAATTTTAAAAGTTACATTAACTCTTTTAGGCAAATATAAAATTAAGGTACAATTAGTGCACCCTAGTGGCCTAGAAATATTGACAGTTCCTTAGAATCTGGTAACCTGAAAAGAAATGTCTAGAAGTGCATTTTCCCTGGTAGACTCTGACTCTATAAATAATATAATCATTTCAACCATTTTCAGAACGTAGAGTGAAATCACCTAAAAGAGCAACTAAGAGAATCCCCATCACCTCTCAGTTCAGTTATACTGCAAGTGCTTCCTTTATAGGCTCCTTTTAAAATGGTAAGCATGTCTAGTTGTCTATTTTAAGATATTGAGAAATCTTAGTTATAACAAAGTTGTATTATCACATATATCTAGGAATAGAAAATGCCAGATTCTATCTGGAACCCTTTTTCATGAAATACTTATTAACATTTCCCTGAAGGCAAATATTCCTCCCAAGAGTCTGCAAAATCACTTAATAACATATTTTTATACTGTTTTATTGGCCTCATCTATTCTTCTTTAAAAGAAAAAGCTGGCATCTTGAGCTTCTTATATTTCCTCTTCAGTTCCTAACATGGTCCTGAAATACACTGGTGGATCAGGACATTCTTATTGCTTAAATTGATTAAATGTTTTAATGGCAGATAAGTAAGAAATAGCAAAATAGCCATTAATATTAAAATACTGAATTATAAAATATTTACATGTTTAAAAATGGTATCCACATTCCACATATATTTAACTTGCCAAAAATAAAACCAACAGAAATTGTACCATAGTATGGGTAGACTCTAAAAATGGGCATAGGAATGAATGATAGCATCTTAGAAACACTCCACTTGAAGAAAAACCCTAGGAAGCTCAAGAAAGCAACTAAAGAAATTTGTAGGGTAAACATGTCCAACATCTATTATTAAGAATTTTATAATTGTTATTAGAACGGCTTACTTTGTGCACTATATGGTTTAATTACAAATAATAAGTATCCATGAATGAGCTTAAATTGTTCCTGCAAATGTATGCTATTCATTCATGTAAAAAAATATTTTTAAAGAGCTTATATGTATGCGGCACCACATTAGTCTCTGCAGAGGATAAAAACTTTGGTACTTAAAAAGTCAAAACTATTGGTTGGTTTGATTAAATGCCAGGTAAGTGATATCGAGAAGGACTACTGGCTAGGGTAGTCAGTGAAGGAAGATGTAACAAAGAGGTATAATTTAAAGTAAAACTTAAAAGATTCAAAAGTTTGGCCAGGTAGAAGCACCAAGTAAGTCACAAATTCCAGGAAAAGGGATCAGCAAAAGTAAGGACAATAAGCAAGGCAGAGTCATGAGATACTGACTAGGTTAGTCTGATTTTTAGACAGAATACATGTTAACAGACTCTATGATGGATTTAAAAGGAAATAGAAGACAGTTTTAGCAGGCTTTGAAATTACAAAAGGGATCCATGAAAAGTTTTAGAATAAAAACTAAGATAATATTAGAAATGGTAATCTGACAGTAACAAGAAGGAGATTTTAGAGGTACGAGGGCATGAAAGACGATGACTCATAAAGAGGATCTTGCAATAACCCTGCCTGATTTCTAAGGACCAGATGAGGCTTACAAAAATCTTGGGGAGTAGATTTTCACATAC
Organism: Theropithecus gelada; assembly: GCF_003255815.1. Taxonomy (NCBI): domain Eukaryota; kingdom Metazoa; phylum Chordata; class Mammalia; order Primates; family Cercopithecidae; genus Theropithecus; species Theropithecus gelada. The sequence continues at coordinate 89,223,044 of NC_037680.1, forward strand.
CTATGCAGTCAACTTTCCTTTAAAACAAACTTATTTAAGTGCTCTGTTCTAGACAAAATTACCAGACAAAAGGAATTCCTGAAAATGAAAGTATGTGTATAAAATAAATATTATTCTGTTGTATTTTTATTTGGTTTTCATAGGTCCCTATAGAAACTCATATTCTCACATTCTTTATGCCCACAGAGAAGCACAGGAAATAATGACAAAGATTTCAGTAAGAGTTTGCCTACAGCAAAATAGTCACTGCCACCCATGATCTCTATTAGGCATCCCCTTGATAGTAATGGGGACCCATCCTGAAATAGAAGACTGTGCCACTTATTGCTCAAGTCACAGCTATACTTGATATAGTCACAGAGTCTGGAGAATCTGTCATCAATTTTTTTTTTTCAGTCCTAACCAGCCATGAGATAACCCCAGCAGAGGAGAGAAAACAAGCACATGCACTTTTTGAAAGCAGGTTTACGATCCCCACTTGTATTCGAAAGATTAACACGTGGATATCCACCTATACTAGAAGCACATGGGACCAGGCATAAGTAAAGGTCAGCAGAGCAGTAAAGATTTAGCAGGTGAAACTGATTGTTTACAAGTCTAATCATTTTGGAAAACAAGAGTGTTTATTGCACCATTCACTTTCTTCTAACACATTTAAACTATGTTTCAAATGAAATGTATTATAAATCTTCATTCGGTCTTGAGTCCTTTTAGTTTAACGCTCAGGACTCAAACTGGATCTTGCATATTCTTATTGGTGTTTAGTACGCTTCAGTAACCCCTACAATATTGGAAATAATGTGATTAATAGTAATGATCCTGAGTTACTTCTCACAGGAGAGGTTTAATGATATTGCACAGGAAGTTTCTTGGTGTTCATGTTAATCTTTTACGGGGGTCCACTTTCATCTCCAGTTTCTAACAGGAAGTGACTCTTCCTGCCAAAACAAGTTTCGAACCTCCCTTCTGTCACCCGGGCCCATAAGAATGCTTATCATGCCCAAGAAGGCTGAGGCACAGGAGGGAACTCAGCTACAATCAGACAGCATTAAGGTTAGGTCAAAAATAGTGCAAATTCACAAGGCCCAGAGGTAGCATCTCACAGAACCCAACTAGAGGGAGGCAAAGGTGCTATGGAAATAAATTTATAGTCAGTACTTAAAGCTTTGCTTATGCACTTGCTCAAAGAATAGAACTGTCTTAGGGCCATTATGAAACAGCATGGTCCAACCAAGACAGTAAAAATGATAACCTTAGGTCCAAGGACGGGCCTAGATGAATCTGACGTATTCCCATGGATTTCCTGGTTAAAGGTCTCCACCAACTAATTGGTGATGAGGAACCCACTGTTGATCCTTTACAATCCATCTTATTTCAGCATTCATAGTATTTATTTTTAAAATGGAAAAAATAACCATTTTCTGCTTATTGGACATCTTCGTAAAGCCCAGGTTAAAAAAAAAAAAAAGAAGAAAGAAAGAAACTCTTAAAAGTGCTATTATATACAGATAGTACTGTGGGCTCCTGTGTGACTTTTAGGGAATTCAAGATTCTATGTCTCCGTAGACCTAACCAGGTAAAGAAATCCTCTTATAGAACTATGTCTTTAAAAAGTGGCTTTATTTGCTCATATGCCATAACTTATCAATGCAATCAATGATTACTCTCCAAATATAAATTAAAGATGATCATGAGGATCCCACTGTCTTTCTTTTAGAAAGAACTACATAATATGATAATTAGGAGTGTGGATCCAATCCATTTGTCTTCATTTCAGTTTCTCAATTCTCTTTAATGCAACATAACCTTTTGTTTCTTTATTTTTTTATGTGTCAGTGGTTTTTCAAATACTTTGATGTATGCTACAGAAAATGATATTGGTGTCAGGAGCTGCCACTAGCTTATATTATCTAACTTCCTTGTGCTGTCAGTTTCCTTACCTAAAAAATAAGATGACTGGATTACATCAGTGGTTTCTAGTGCTGGACTTCTATGACACCAGTGCAGGAGAGTAGAGGCAACAGTGGAAGGAAAGTGAGGGAATGTCAATGGCAGGGGACTCAAAGCTGGCTTCTCCCTGCAGCTTAACTACACAGCTCTCTTTTTATTTTACCCTTTCACCTGTTTTAGAAACAAGGGCTATGCCTATGACTTGACTTGGAACAACAACAACAAAAAGAGATCCACTTACAAAAATAATTAAAAACCAATGTTTTTTTTCCTAAAAATTTTAAACTTTCCATTTCTAATTAATTGAATTATTAAAAACATTCAAAATGTTAATAGCTTAGGCATGACTTTTAGCTACACTAATAAAGGTAAGGAGACTGAGATAGAAGCAAGTATTCTAATCCAAGATCACATAACAAATGATTGTATGAGCAGAACCCAAACCTCCTTTTATTTTAGTGCTTTATTCGCTAGCATCACACAATAGCAGGGCTATTGCTGTACTACCCACAGCTAAGGCATGCGCTATTCCTATTAAAGTCTATGTGGCTGCTGCCCCCTGGAGTTGTGCAAAGTGACAGGCCTGCAGAACAATTCAAAATGGAAATAACTCTAAAACAATTATTACATGCTATATAGCCTCTTTAGAATTTGTTACCAAAACATCCACATATTTCAACTCCATATTGTAAAAGGGGACAGCATTCCTCTCTTGAAAAGTTTGTACAAATATAAAGCACTAGATTAAGTATCAAATGTGAAAACAAGGAAGTGGCCTTAAAGCTTAATTACAGAATTAGAAAATCGGGCAATTTATTTAACAAATATTTCAGAATCACCAACAACTCAGAAAAAATAGACCATAGAACAATTCTGAAAATAATATTTTGGGGAAATTGCCCTCAAATACAAATGCCTTTGAGTTAATAACCTCTTCATTTCATTAGACAGGTACTCTTTTGACAGAGACAGTTTGCTAGAAAGTTTACATTATGTTTCTTAATATAGGTATACACGTTTTAGATTACATGTGCAATTTAAATTACATCTATAAAAACAATTTACTGGAATGTATCTCAATATTAAAGACTTTAAAGTCATTTTCACAAAACTGTACAGTTCAGAAATAGTGCATTACATGCATTTCTCTTTCAGGCAGAGAAGCCAAGTCACAAAGAGATGCAGTGAGTTGCTGAAGGTATTAAGAAACTCGAGGAACTGTCCCTGGAAGGTAGAAATCCTGATTTACACCATGTGACTATGTCCCGTGTCCCATTTAACCACAAAACAGGTAATTAAAGTCTCCCTCAAATTATGTTGAAGACATACAGTTTCAGGAAACATTGACCTATAATTTTTTCATAAAAAGGGATTATTTTTCATTATAAACTGAAAACTCCAGTCAATAGCTATATTAGAAATCATAAAAAGTAGGGTTTTAACTCTGACTGCCAATATGTATAATACTTCAGAAAATGAGTATTAGATAAAACGTGTAATTTGGTTCCATATGGTGAAATGTAACATAATAGAGCATCTCTAAAATGATATAACCTGGAGAAAAGTTGTTAATATGATTAAATTTTACCCTGCACAGGATACTCAGTAGATCACTGTAAAAGATAACAGTGGAATCCGCTTGATAATTAATTTCTGTAGAACAGCTGTAGGCTTGAACCTGTAAAAACTAATTTCAGTATAAATATTAGCATCTCTACAAAGCAGCGTCTCTCAAAACTGGTAAAATTAAACAGAGCAAGTACCAACAAGTTTGCAGGTATCAGAAAATCCGTTTTGATCATTTATTTCATTTATGTTTTAGGCACTTACAAACTATACATGGATATCCAACAGCAGCAGAACACTATAATATAAAGCCAGAACTTCTGGCTATTTTTAAGAACATGTTAACTTTTCCTAATAACCAGCTTGATATAATACAAAAATAATACCACTTTAAAGCATTGCAATGTTTAAGCCATCCTAATTCAATTTATTGTCTAAAATATGCACTGTGCATAGCTATTAATCTCAAGGTGGCTCTAATCAAGCTTCAGAGAGTACTTAGAAATAGCACAATTCATTGCCTCACTAGCATTTTTTAAATGGCAGTGGTTCACCTTCTTTCCTTGGTCAAGAGTGGAAAAGAAAGAAAGAAAAAGGGTAAGAGGGACTTCTCTGTGGAAAGGTTTGGCCTTGGAGTCAAGGCTTTTAAGATGTGCCAGTGATCTTGGATCGATGCCTTTTTATTTTCTTTCAGGAATAAATCTGAGCAATGGAATGGCTTGCGATTGTCTGGCCAACCAGCCATATCAGATTTATCAGAAAGAATGAAAACTGGCTCAGAGGACTCCTGCAGTGGTTGAGTGGCAGGCTGCTGGGAAAGACATACACAAAAACAATATACTTAGTGGTGGAAGGGAAAACAGATATTAACACATGTAAACTCAATAAATACTAAGATGTAAAGAGAGAATCTATAGTAACAGAAAGGGTGAATGCATAAGACAGATGATAAATAGTACTTCTATTTAAAAACCAAAGGGATGAAAGCTCATGAATACTAAATATTTGAATCCACTTTGAGGAGGAAATATGATTTTCCATCAAATAAATGCAAACTCTAAACATCAGCCAATGCAAACTTACTGTGCTCAGGTTAGAATAAAAAATGCATAAATCTTCCACAAAGTTCATGCTCTGATAAATATTCTAATGTAATTTCTTAATTAAGACACATTTCCAGTGACTAAATGAAAATATATATATAAAGCAGTAAGTGCCTTGATTTTCAACAAAATTTCACTTTCTATGCATACATGATTAAAATAAATAAAAGCAGTTGAGTTTAACAGCAAAAAAAAAAAAAAAAAAAGGAATACTGATATAACCGGAGTCATTTCATCACAACAGAACATTTATAGTATTTCCAAGCAATTTGCAATTATACTAATAGATATTTATTTATTTAGACACATTGTCAAGAAAAATATAACACCTTCTAAAAAGCCCCCATATATATGAGAATTTCAAATTAAAAAGAAAACAGTGTACCCATAGATGTGCTTACAGTAAACACCTGTAAGAAAGAGAATTGATGCTTTTTTGAAAATATATTTAACACCATTTTCATGACTTAACTTTTATTAACATTTTTCTTCTCAAATGAAAAATAACCCCACGATTTTGGAGATATAATGATGTATCTTAAACATGTAAGAAAGCTATATGTACTTTTATAGAATGAAAAGCAAGACTGAGTTACCTGCAAAAAAGAAATGAGAACTGAACTTGTTCATTTATCTACTAAGGTATATAAGAGTACCACCTCAATACTACTATATATTTTCTTCAATACAAAGGTAATATTGATAATTTTCCATTATAAAAGGAAGACATAAATTTTAGAATTATTCCTTTGGTTAGCAAAGGCTTTATAATTGCCATATAAAGGGACTTTGGCTATAATATGTCTAGATATAATATATCTAAAAATGCATAACTGAAAATGAGACAACGTCCTTTAGAATTTCTAAAAAATCACCTTCTCTAAAGCTGAATTTTTTCCAAGCAAAAGAAAAAAAGGTCCTCTTCTGTTACAATTATTTTAAAAAAAATCTTGAAGATCTATACAACAGCATCCCCCTCCCTATATTTTTATTCTGTTCACATAGAGCAGTAAATAAGGTGCATTCCTTCTGCTTCTTAAGAAATTAGCATTTCAAAAATATGCCACTTTCCCCTGAACTCCAAGCGTGTCTAATAATGCGAGAAGCAGATTGTCTTCCCTCGTTTCCTTAATTTGTTTCATCTAAAAGCAATTCACTCAACATCTTGTCGCCCTCTGGCAGCTTAGTTTACTTATCCGCACTTAATTTCTCATTTGGACCAAAACAAACTCCTCTAAACTGCTACTGACTGCTAACCGCGAGAGGGGAGACGCGCAATATGTATTTAGTTGGGAACACACAGCCACACACATACATAGGCACAAACACACACAGCCTCACTCATACCCCAGACAGTAACTTGTTTTTATAATAGCACACTGCATTAAAACCAGCTGAACTTTCCCTGCCAGGTGCGGCAGGGTGGGGGTGGGGGAGAATGAAAAAAGAAGTCCCCGGGGCATTTACAGTTTCCAATGGATCACCTTAGTATGCGTGTTGCAATTATACCAGGGATGCACCCGAGAGTTTTTCTTTGTACGGCCCTTTCATCTGGATCACTTTGTGTTTTGAACAAGTGAGACTCGCCTTTGTGCCCCCAGAATTTCAAGTACAGAGTCACACACGGAACAATGGCACGCTAATCCTCGCGCTCTAAATGGGCTCACTTGTGGGTCTGACAATTCGCCCAACGAAACGAGAAGAGATGAGCGAGGGCGCGAGCTGGTGTCGCCTGAGACGAGGAAGAGGACAGCTGCAGAACTAATTTGGATTACATTCCTTGCAGAAATTCTGAAAAGGGCTTTTCGGCATAGCTCAACCCGGAGCCGCACAGTTAATACCAAATTGCTGCGGACTCGGAGCGGGGTCCCTCAGCGGCAGAGGCTGAACCAGCCAGCCCCCAGTAGGTCGCCTCGTAGAAATTCCTCTCGGCTAAGCCTGCATGTCGGTCGCCACTGCCTTTGAATGGGTCAATGTGTATAATCAACCCATTGAGGGAAAATATGAAGGGACTCGAAGTGGGGAGGGAGATAAAAAGAGATGTATCTAAGAGGCCGCTTGGAATGTCAAGTCCGTGTTGGTGTGATTCCGGGGGTGGCTGGAGCGCGGGACCTGGTATGCGTGAAGAATTTCGGAGTAATTGGGAGGGTGCAAACAGCCAGCACAAAACGCTGCACATGTGCCATTCGAAGGTCATTTTGAAAGCCTCGATGATTATAACTTGTTGTTTACTAGGCAAAGGAGGCGGCGGCGGCGGCGGGGGCGGAGCGGGAAAACTACAGCTTGCTGTTTCCTTGGTGAGGTCAGAAGGACACCCTCCGGGGGCCTAAAGCGCTCCCTATCGCCACTCCCGGGGGCTTTATCACCTCAAGCTACTTCCCACGCTCCAGTCACCATCCGCGAATGGTTTCAGAAATCTCCCTGGCTCTCCAAAAGGCACCCCTTGGCCGCATCAGACACCGGTCGTCCTCAGACCTCTCCCGTCCCACTTTCATCCCCAGGAAACTCAAGTGTCAGAAACTTTGAGCTTCCTTGCACTGCAGGTGCTGTCATTAGTCCTGCAAGCCTTGGCGCTCCAACCCCGCCGCGCTGCCTCTCGGGGTCAATTAGCCCTTTGCCTGCCCAGGTACCTGGGGCTCGAGCTCTACAGCAAGCAGTGGCCGCGCACCCGCCGCCGCCGCCGCTTGCGCCTCGGGTGGATCCAGTGACCCGCAGGCTCGGCAGCCCGGCCAGGCAGTAAACAGACAAGTTTGAAGGACTCCGGCCAATAGCAAGTTGAACTACAGGAAGAACTCTTCCGGGAGCCAAACACGGCAACCGACGGGAAGGCTCGGCTTCTGGCTCGAGTGTGCCAAGCCTTTTTTTTTTTTTTTTTTTTTTTTAAAGAGGTCATGCAGGCGAGCAAGCGCCCCTCAAGTCAATGGGGCAAGGGCTCCGGGAAGCCGGCCGAAGAGGCCCAGAGCTCCAGACCCCGGACCGAGGCGCGCCCGCCCGCTGCACTCTTGCTGCCCGGGCTGGGTACGAGTCGCGTCTGACCCCACAAGGCTCGGGCGACTGGGGGCGCAGCGGCCGCCGGCAGCACACACAGGTGCAAAGCCCGGGTCTCTGAGCGCCACTCTCCACCGCCCTTCAGGCTTGGCGCGGGAGAGGCCCAGCCAGCACCTCCCCAGGACCCCGGCCCTCCGCGGCCCCGGCGGTGCGGGTTCCTCCCTCGAGGGACCAGACAGGGACAGGAGAGTCTCCTCTGACTGGGGATTTGGGTCTCCCATGTCCCGAACAACAGGCGCCACCAGAAGGGATCCCGCTTAGGCTCTCACACAAAACGCTCGGGAAAGAAAAACAGGGGGTTAAGGAGAGAAAAAAGAGGGGCTCAGAGTGATTTCTTCACGATAAAGCACAGGCACACATACAGGGTAAGTTTCAAATGGAAAGAGGGGCGACCGAGAGCCCAGGGAAGAAGTCCCGGTCGAGCGGTCCCTCCACGCCTCCCGGGATGGGTGAAGAGGGCGGGGGAGCTACTCAAGGCAGCCCCGCCGGCGGCGGCAGGTTTGGCGACCGGAGCGCCAGAAGGAACCCACCTGACTGAGAATCGCTGGGCTGGACGGTCCCCGCCGCCACGAGAAGGCTCACCCAGACCCAAAGTCCTGTCGCCGGCTTCATTTTTTGGAAGTCTCAGATCCCGTGCTGACAATTACATGTCCAAATGGCATATCCCCCTTTCGGGCACGCGGAGGAGATCCCCCAGCCGGGCGCGCGTGGGGGCGCGAGGGGGGCGGGCGCGGCGCGCGCGGTGTAGCGACTCCCAGGGCGGGCGACCGAGTCCGCGCCCGCGGGTCCAGGGCCGGGGCCCGAAGAGGGGGCGAGTGTGCGTGTGTTGGAGTGTGCTCGGTGTGTGCGCGTGGCGCTCCGGGCCGGACTGTGCAGTTATTTCCCCGCGTGAGCCTTCGCTTGCTCGCTGCCTCCTCACTTTCTCTCTCTCTCACTGGTTGGTCAACAATAAAAAAGGAAGGGGGGCGAAAGGTTTCCAAAAAAAGTTGATTGCAAAGAGGCGGTAGGTTTCCGGCCTCGCCCCGCAGCCGGGCTATGTTCTGCTCCTTCTTCAGTTTCCTTGCACCTCCAGTCCAAATCGGGAGGGGAGCGGGGCGGGGGGAGCTTCTCGCTTCTCCCCGGATCCCGTCCTTCTTTTTCCTGTCAGCTTTCCTCACACTTGTCCGGCGGCTGCGGTAATTAAAGCTCCGAGCGTCATTTCCAACGCTCCGCGGTCTCCAGCTGCAGCCCACAGAGAAATTAATAAGACTCCAGAAAAAAAAAAAAAAAAAAAAAAAAAAAGGGGGGGGGGGCGGTGGGAATAAAACAACCCTCCACGCAACCAGGCAGGCTCTGCTCAGCCGCGCAAACCCCGCCCATGCTCTGACCCAACTAGCCACGCCCTTCTCCCCCGCCCCCCGCCCCAAAGGGAAATCTCATTGGCTCAGCCACTCCCCAAAATCCTAGGCCTCCGGAGTTGGGAAAACACCTGTCAGGGAGAGGGAGCCGCTTGGTGGGGGCAGGGGAAGCTGGATTTAAAGGGCTCACCGAAGCCATGCACTGAAGCACTCCTCTTCCCTCCCTGGCAGAGGCCTGGGACAGCTGGCCCGCAGAGTGGACAGACCATCGGAGGGGCGCTTACAGAAAAGATTTTTTTAAAAAACAAGTCAGCATTTTCTCCATTGTCCCACGGTGCTTATCTACAGACAGGACTTTCCCTAGAAATAAAAGAAAAGTCAATGTTGCTTTCAGCAAAAAGCCTCCGCCCGCAGCACTCTGCCACTCATGGTCCACAATTAGAAAGTACTTTAAAAGTGTGCACAGTAAGTAACTAGTAGCCCCTGCGGATTAGGTGGTGGTAGGGATATAATCACCGCCCCGCCTCCCGCCCCCAGTTATGCCATCTCTTCGGTTATTCCCACATTTCCAAACTGACCGACATTGAGCCAAACTAAAATTTCACATTTATAAAGCCATATCCTTTGATTTTTAGATTTTATGTTTTTTTCACCTTTGGAGTTCATTCTTATTAAGCAGATTCTAGTCCAAAGCCACTGATTTAATCTTAAAGGGCTAGAAATTGTCTCAACCTGAAAGTATTTAAGGAGGCCACATCAAAACATAATTAACCTTAAATGATTCTGCTTCTTCTACAGTAGACCCAGCTTTAGGCCCTTTCCTTGTCCTCACTCTGCACATTCATGGTCCCTAATCCGGAGGTCATTGCTAGTTATGAAAATCTCTGACCTTTTCTGAATCTAAAATATTCTGGGACTGGGTCATATCAATGTTCATATCCCTTGCCTTTTACAGCTCTGAAACCGCACCCTGGCAAGGACCAGAATCTCCTGGGGGTAGTAAGTTATTAGTTACTATTTGTACAGGCATTCTATGTATGAATCACTTTCCTTTTTTGGTTTTTCTAGAAGCAGCAAATATATAAATAAAAAGTATCAGGGGAGCTTAAAAATCAAACCACCCTGCCTTTCATCTGAGACCTGGATCTCCATTTCCCACTCTCTTATCTATAGCTCCATCCCTTAAGAATTTCCATGGAGCTGAGAACAGATAGGAAATACAGATGCCTGAAGCCTGAAGCTTTCCCTTTCTTAGACCCACAGCAAATAACAGGCTCCATGAAGACGCCAAACAAGCTGAGCATGCGGTTTTACCAGAAGCAGCCTAGGGCAGGAAGGAACTAGAGCAGATGACAGTGACTTGACCATAATGGTACTGATTGCAGCAGAACTGTGCACACTGCTCTTTGGGATTATCTTTGTTTTCTTATTTATTACTCTTTCTCTCTGTTTTCTCTTCTTTCATTCAATCTCTCTTCATTCTCCTTTCCTTAAATCTTTTTGAAATTCTAAGGCACTTCTCTTCCATAAAAGCTACTTCTTTTCAAAACTTACTTTCTGTCCCTAGAATGACAATTTAAATGAGAAAAACAAAATGTCTTGCTTTTGGAAAAGTTTAAGTCTCTGTAGTAAAAAAAAAAAAAAAAAAAAAAAAAAAAAAAAAAAAGGAAAAAAGAAAAAGGAAAAAAAAAAGTCTGGTTTCTGATGCCAATTATGTTGCACGAAGTGAAGGAATAGGCCAGGTGTGGTGGCTCATGCTTGTAATTCTAGCATTTTGGGAGGCTGAAGTGGGAGGATCCCTTGAGGCCAGAAGTTCCAGATCAACGTGGGCAACATAGTGAGACCTCATCTCTACCAATTTTTTTTTTTTTTTCATGAGCTGGGTATGGTGGTGCACACCTGTAGTCTTAGCTATTGGGAGGCTGAGGTGGGATATGATTGCTTGAGTCCAGGAGTTAGTGGTTACAGTGAGCTATAATCATGCCACTGCACTCCAACCTGGGAGACAGACCAAGACTCTATCTCTAACAACAACAACAAAAAGACAAAGTGAACAAATGAATTGCATATTTTAGCTTAAATTGAGGGGCAAAAACTTAATGGCCTGAATATTTTGGATTTTCTTTATAGTTGTGTCAATTATGACAGTTTTTGTTCCCCTGTCAATTTAATAGCTTTTATATGACAGAGTATCTTCTATATGCCCTGGTCTCACCCATATCTTCTAGAATAATTCTCGACAAAGGAGGATCTTCCATTAATATTTGTTGATTTATAAAAACAGTATATATGTTTGTGGATATTAAACAGCCCATACAAGGTATTCACCTATTAAATTACCCAACATACCCTCAGTTTCCTTCTAATTCTGTTTGTTCTGCCTTGATCCCCATTTTACTGGTTCTAACACTGAAACAACAATTTTAGATATGTGGCCACAGATGAATATCTGAACAGCAGCCTATAAAATGATTTGACATAAAAGCTTTCGCCAAAAAAAGCGTGATATATTTGGTGGTGCCTTGTCTACCCAATCAGATTCTAGCTCAGGTAAATTGAAATGTAGACAGGAAGATAGTTCCCTATATGGGCAAGCCAGAGGATGAGAAAGAAGTCATGAGCTAGAGTCAAGAATCAGTTTTTTCAGTGTCTACCCTCATTTGCTTCCCATCTCATCTAAGTCGTTATAAGAAACAAACACCAGAGTAGGGAATATTTACTAGCTGATGTAGAAAGGACATGATACTTGGATTGTTGGAGGCCAAGATGGAGCTCTGTATTTCTTTACTTTTCCATATAGCTTGATAATAAATCCCTATTAGGGGACCTAACTAGAATGTGTTGCTGTTACTCGCAACCTGCATAAAAATTATGTGGGTAACTCAATGTGTTACTTAGCAAGCCACGGATGAATACCTGGAATTATCTGCTGAGTGCCCATTTTCTAGAAACAACCCTTTCCTCAGTTCTACATGTTTAACTTGGATCTACCTTCAGGCTACAACAAACCCCCTCCCTTGCTCTAAGTTGGACCACTCAAAACACCAAGTTGAACCAAGTAAAATGCCTTGGTCACTGTTAATTGGATGGGACTTCCACTGAGTCCTTTATCTGGCATTTTTATGAATGAAATAAAGAGTTTATATCCAGTATTTCATGGATAGCTTTTGAGATCTAAAACTTCACATCTAGTTTTTCTTTCCTTCTATATAGGAATAACCAAGCTGTGGTGAGAATGAAGCTACTGTTTGAAAGAATCAAAATCTCAGATGGATCTGGAGAACATTCAAGCTCTTCCTGTGGCCATTTCATGTCCCCTTTTTCCTTAAGCTAGTTCAATTTTCATTTTTGTTACCTGAAACCAGAACAGTGTGAAATGGGACTAGAACTTCTGCAGCTTGAGAGAGATCATAGAGGTCATTATGCCTGAGAAAGATATCTTGCTATGACCCATATTCTTTTATTTTCCTTCCAGATCTCTGACACTTTCCCTTGATTGAAGCTGTAACCCCAATATAGAGATGGCTTTGTCCTGTGATGCTCTTTCATATCCCCTTCTCCACTTCATTTCTTCCATTATTAATAGAATTCAAGGAGAGTCTTGACATAATGAGTGACAGAATGCTTCTTTTTGGGGAAAGGAACACATTGAACTCAGAATTCAGTGTAAAATTATCATAGATCCCTGACTTTGTCCCAGAGTCTTATAGTTCATTCCAATCTTTGGCTTGTTTCTAAGACTTCCCTAAAGGTCATATTTTGAGCTTGCTGCTATAGATATTTTGCCATTGGCCATAAATATAAATTTGGGACAAATGTCAAGTAAGAAAAGAAAACAAGACTCTATTACAAATCAATTATCTTCTCAACATTTAAAAATATATAATTATAATTTCACTTATTGTACTTTATCTTCCTCCTTATCTTTCTAAGTTATCTTGTGATCATGAGCAATTCAATTCATATACCTGTGCCCATTTCCTCACCTTTAAAGGAAGGGCTTGTTACATCCCAGATGTAATACTTTATGAGTCTCTGATTTACTCTTCACCTACTAAGTGCATATCAAAATTCCCATATATTTTAATTTTCTCTTACATTCCTTCTTCTTTACCCCCACTCACCCCCACACACATCTTCATCTGGGACACCAGATGAACATAGCTTAAACTATCATTCTTACCTCAGGCTGCTACATCAAATACCATTGACTGGGTGGCTTAAACAGCAGACATTTATTTCTCACAATTCTGGAGGCTGAGAAGTCCAAGATCAAGCTGCTAGCTGATTTGGTTCCTGGTGAGGACCCTCTTCTGGTTTGCAGATGAGCTTCTTCTTGCCATATCTTCACATGGCAGAGAGAGACAGAGAGAGAGAGAATCACTCCCGTGTCTCTTCTTTGCGATCACTAATCCCATTCATGAAGGTTCCACCCTCATGATATAATTAGCCAAAACTCTATGTACAAATACTATCAAATGGAGGATTAGGACTTCAAGATGTGAATTTGGGGACACACAAATATTCAGATAGTAGCGAGGCCTTAGGAAAATGTGCAGATAAGCTCACTTCTGTGTTACTGGGAAGTGATCAAGACCTGGGCTCTTTACCACTCTTTCAGCCAAGGAGAGACTGGTAAATATCAACCAGGTTCAGCATTATGATAATCAAGCAAATGACAGACACAGTGGTGGTAGATTTTGCTTGTTATTAATAGTTTGTTGACTTAGCACTTGAAATAACGCCTTTCCTCTTAACCCTCTGAGTTCTGGAATTCTCTGATATTTTGGTGACATTCAATGTTTCAAGGCCAAAAACAACTGAAAAATTCAAATATGCTTTAAATGCACAAATACACGTTAACTTAAACAATCTTTTTGTTGCCTTAATTTAATATTCTAGGAGGACGTTCCCAAGATTATTTTACTTTTGGTTAGTAAGCATTGTTTTCCTTCTATGTGCATGATTAAGCCTTAATTTTTTAAGTGCTAAGAAGGAGTGACTGAACATAAATCAATCAAATCTGTTTTGCTTTTATGTCCAATTACCAATGCCTGTCCAAGTTCTTATGGACATTTTTGATTTGTGGTTGAAACTATAAAACAATTTAAGACCTGTGGAAAGAGTAATATTTTCCAAAAAGATTATGCAGAAAGATTTTTCTAGTAAAATATTTTTCTGTTGTATATCTGTTTTATACAGTTTCTTGAAACCAAGATATTGTGATCCATGTAACTTTTTGTACTGCTGTGTAAGCTCAAAGAGAAAGAAAACCTTCAATAGCAGTTGGCAATTAAAAACTAGAAAGAAAAGAGACATTTCTCCTTTTTGCTTTTCTGTATATTTAAAAATAAGTTACACAGGAGGTTACTTATTGAGGCTATGAGAGTTGAGGTTACTTTTTAAGGTCAGGCCTGAAATCTGTATCAAGATAAAGTTTGCTGGTTTCTTTCTCAGGTAGCATCTTATGCTTCCTTTTATATTCTTAACTCTGCAAAGGGTCTAATCACGTTATAATTAATATATCAATAGATCAAAAGAGTCTAAAATTAAATTTAATATGCACCTTAAAATGGATGTTATTTTGACTAGGGTCACAAAGAGCTCTTAGAATTTTTCTTGAACTCCTGCCAAATGGTCAACCAAAGTAATCCTTTAGAAACCATGTATTTTCTTCTCAGGTTTGCATAGGAATGGATGAATCTTCGAAGTTTCATAAAAAGTATTCTAAGAGTTTAGAAAGTATCCTAAATTCGTCCTTTTCCATATTTTAATTGTCTCTTTCCTCCTTGCCTGATCAATTACCTCTTAGTATAATCCAGTTTTCTTTTGTTTACTGCAGTTCTCCAATTTTGTTGGTACCTACCCTTATCAAGCCTCTCCTTGTCTCTGAAAAATCTGTCATGAGGCCCAAGATATCTGCAAGATTCTCTTCTTGGTCCTGGCCCCAAGTAAATCACAATTTTCTACATTCCAGGGTTATACACTTCAGAGAATATTTCATGTTCTAAAACATTTAATACTGCAATTCACCAGGGGAGAGGGCCCAGAAGAAAAGCTGCCAGAATTATTAAATCTCACAAAGCAATATGAGATAATTTTTGAAAGTCAGAAGTTACACTGATTATGTTTGATAAAAGACAAAACACTAATAATAAATGATGTGTGGAGGTATTTATGTATTTTCTTCAGAAGGATAGTTATTAATTTATGTTGATAGACTGATACATGTTTTCCCTTTTGACTTGGCATAAAGGTCCATAAGACTAGAAAAACAAACCCTGGTTGGCATATCTTTTCTCTGATGTTGTATTAGTCTGTTTTCACACTGCTATAAATAACTACCCAAGACTGGGTAATTTATAAAGGAAAGAAGTTTAATTGACTCACAGTTCTGCAGGGCTGGGAAGACCTCAGGAAACTTACAATCATGGTGGAAGGAGAAACAAACACGTCCTGCTTCACATGGCAGCAGCAGAGAGCAGTGCAGAGTGAAGGCAGGGAAAAGCCCCTTATAAAACCATCAGATCTTGTGACAACTCACTCACTATCATGAGAACAGCATAGAGGTAACTGTGCCCATGATTCAGTTACCTCCCACCAGGTCCTCCCATGACATGTGGAGATTATGAGAACTATAATTCAAGATGAGATTTGGGTGGAGACACAGCTAAACTATATCAGATGTTGTAGATTATCATTTAGGAAATCCATCCATGATTATAGTTTGATTCACATTCAACTTTGAATATTTAAATTGCTAATACAATGAATATTTTAGTAATGTGCTACTCTATCAAAACAATATGGCAATGAAAGATACAAATATCCCAACACCTGAAAATACTTTTATTAAGAGAGGGAAAGGCCAGGCTGGGCAATATTTTGAATATGAGATAAGAATATCTACATTTACAAAAATAATTTTAGTAAGGAAAAAAGTCTAAAGCTATATATAATTAAAGACTTTTTTGCTCAATTAACTAGCTATAATTGGGACCATTTATTAAACAATTTTTAAGTAATACTTTCTCAAATACCAAGTCTATTTAAAATCACTATACTAATAGTAGGTAATGCCATTTTATGTACTGATCATTTCTGGTCTTCTGTGATGAGCCTAACTTACTTTTAAGATAAACCCAATTTATAAACAATTGATATTACTTTATGTAATTGTGGCGTGAAGAAACCTTCCACTAGATCCTTTTTTGTAATATTTATCTACACTGTATAAAGTATTGCCATTAACAAACTTGCGACTTTTATGTATATTTTTAGGAAAATTATATTATCAGGTTTTATTACAATGTAAGTTATTAATAGTTATCATAGTAATTAATACATGCATACTGACTTCACATTCTTTCTATGTCATCATTTTGGGTAAACGCTGAAAGAGAAAGAAGAATGTTCCTTGTCTAATCAAATACTGGAAGAAAAGAAAACAATTGCAATAATTTATTGTTTATTAGAATGGGAGAGTAGGAGAGGTCTGCTTTATGGAGTTTAATGTGACTTTGCTAAATGAATACTTTTAGGCAAATGGAATTACTAACTGTCTGACTGCGTCTACTTATCATTCCATTTAGTAACTTCCCAACACATTGGAGAAGATGTTATGTATCATACTGAAAATATGATAATTGTAGCTGTTTTCCGTCTCTCTGGTATTCTTTTCAGGATAATGTCATATTTTTTGCATCATGACTCTCACAGAATATTACTTAAAGAGAGTGAATTAATGACAGTATTTACCACTAAAAAGTAATTTTATTTATGTCTTAACATGACTACATTTAAGAATAACCTAATCTCTTTGTATTTGCTGTGAGATTTTAGTAACATATAGGTATTTATATGTAATGTATACAATTTTACCCAATATTTTACTATAAAATGGAAAAATTACTTTCTACTTTTTTCTAATTAATTGGCATTCATTCCATTGTCTTCTGCCAGTTTGGTATGGCACTGACATTTAAAAAATCCCAAAGTAAATATTTCTCGATGTAATATGACCTCTTCTCATTACTCTTTCACACACTTACCTCCTGAAGTATTCATGTTTTTGAAATAAAATAATTATGTTACATTATATTTTGTAATGAGGAAGAAAGTCAACATAAGTATTTTTAAATAAGTATTTAAAATGAGTACCTTTTAAAAAATGTATTGAGTACAGAATTTTGTTACACTATGTGAGGCCAGAAAATATCAATGATACCAAAGTGTTAATTACAAAGCCAGTCAAGAGACAGAGTATAAAGTTATTATATTTTTAAATAGCAGGAAAAAATAGATGTTTCAGGTCATTAAAACCTTTCATGCATGTATGCACAGGTATTATAAATTCAAATTTATGACTTGAAAAGGGTCTTCCTGATAAAACTCACCTACCTGTTTTCTAAAGATGGTTGAAATGAATAGTGGAAATTTACTGGTAATGTAAAATTGGCACTTTTATTTTTTTAACCACATAACTAAAATCAACATAGCTAGCAAGATAAAAATAATTTCAAATATTTAAATAGGAACTGTGGCTCTATCTGCCTTTCAGTAAACAATGACTAATTGTCCTAGCTAAATCTTTACCTTCAAGATAGGAAGGCACAGATACTGCAAAGATACTGAGTTTGGTACTCATTCCAGTGGCCTTCACTGTACATTAATCAAAAATGTTTGCTATGCAAATCTTGTCATACGAAGCAATTATGGTTGTTCCTAAACTGACCTCATGTTTATTTATTACTTCAGCATTTTACTCCCAAGTCTTGTATGAACTTTTCAAATACGAACAATTTTTATGTTACTTTTTAAAGGTATTTTAAATTTGTTTATGCCTAGTATAAATGGAGAAGCTGTGTAACTCTCTCAATCTGCAATGCAGTGCTTAGTGAGTCTGAATAATATTCCAGTGACTGTTCATGCAAACTATTTTCACCCCAGGGTCTTTGTTAGGATGAAGAGGCCCTTCTAAAAGCTTGAGGCCATGACACCTTGTTTGGTCTTACTCTGCAACATTAGCTGATAACTAATGGAGACTGTCAGCTACAGTATACTAAGCAGGAAAATAAGTATTTTTGTAGCAGGATAGTGAAAGTAAAATATACCAAAAAATTCATTGCTAACCATTTACATATTTTCTCAACTTTGCCTGCCCTCACCAAGTGCAACTAATCTAGAAAAAGTACATTCATCAAGAAAAATAGTTCAGGAGCATAAATCCACAGTCATTAATAGCAATAATGCTCTTTAACTGTCTAATATGATATTGCCACAGGAATTCCCACTTTCTGATTTCTGGTTGAGCAACAGTGGCATCCAGTGGCCAGATAATTGTTTTCATGATTAAAGTGTCATCAGAAGTTCAGACTAACATTAAATGCTTCAGATGTATTTAGCCTAAGCAAAAGAATTTAGGAAAAGCAAATCAAAAGCCTCTGTTTCCAAAGCAACCCTGGATCAAATCTAGGTCATGAGATTTGGTTCTGATGACTGCTGGCAATCTCTCCAACACCCCTTAATAACTTCAATTTAGGGTATCTGTTAACCGTCTACTGTGTATATTCATGTGGAATATCAATATACACAGTAGATGGTTAACAGATACCCTAAATTCGTATATTTTTATTTGTAAATATATGAATATACATATTCATATATATACATTTTTCCCCTGAAGATTAGACACGAGTTTTCTTACAAGAGCTCTAATATAGGCACATTAAGTACTGATTCTACACTACTAATCTTGTCCTACAGAGCAGAGTGAGAAAGTGCAATGATAAAATGATTCCCAGCATCATAGAGTTTACAACTGAAGAAATCTGTTTATTTTGTCTATGTCACCTGTAAAGAAAACTTGTCACCAATAGTGGTTACTTTTAACCTAACACAGAATAGCAGTATAAAAACCTTCTAAGAGGTATGCTATCTTCTTTATTCTTTATTTCAACTTCAGTTTTAGGAAGTAATGCAAGCTTAAGACATAATGTAAAAGGCTACAAAGCAAAAAATTCAAAATAGAAATTCACTCCGTGGCACTGTTTTTAAAAACACCTCACAAATCATTCAGGATGGGGGTGCTGCTTCTGTGCCTTTCATGTACAATGGAACCCTATGCCAGGCAACAAAGAACTAAGTGATCAGCTAAATAAACAGGCACTTCCCTTGTAGTCTCTCTTGAAGGGAAAGTGGTTGTTATTAAGTATGCACTGTGCTGAATAGGGCAATTCAATTGGAGAGAGCTTTACGGTAAAGAATTAAAAAAAAACAACAACAACACAAGTTTCTCAACTATTTAGAAATAGAACATATTTTCAAGAGTGTCTTGATAACAGGTTGTATGTGGGCTGGCAGCTTGCTTTGTCCTATTAAAGCAATCATGATTCAGCATTCTTGGAAGAAAAACTGGGATGTAAAAATCCTCAGTAAATATTTTCAAAACATGAGAAACACGTTTGTTACACAGGAACAAATTCTGCTGTCTCTTTGTGAAAGAGCAAGGGGAAAGAGACTATGGTTAAAATTATGAGTCTGGATGTTCCTTTTTTGTTTCATCCAAACAGCACAGCAAAAGGCCTTGATGTATAATTTGTTTCCCTGCACTCTCTGGTTACTAGAGAGGATCTACAATGAATACAGTGTTGATATTGGATTTATTTTCAGGATTTAAGAGATGATGTCAGAACAAGTGGCATAGCCACATGGGCCAACAAGTGGGTTGTGAAGTCAGCTTGTCCTCATAGCACCTATTGTCACTTTGTTTACAATACAATGGGTTGCCTATTTCAGGAACAAGAGTATGTGTTTGTGTGTATGTATATTTATTTGTTATTTCATTGGTATATTTTCCACATAGTGAGAATTATTTAGTGAAGGATGAATTAATACACACAGTGTACACACACGTATATTTATGGTGTACACACTCGTATATTTATATGGTGTACACAAATGGTATACATGCTCATATATATAAATATATATGTGTGTACAACATATAAATATATGAGTGTGTACACCTTGTGTAGAGGAAACAATATTATTTAGGACTCTTATACTGCCACATTATCATTCATTTAAAGAATAACTGATAGGGCCAGGTGCGGTGGCTCATGCCTGTAATCTCAGCACTTTGGGGGGCCGAGGTGGGTGAATCACCTGAGGTCAGGAGTTCGAGACCAGCCTGGACAACATGGCGAAACCCTGTCTCTATTAAAAATACAAAAAATATTAGCAGGGTGTGATGATGTGCACCTGTAGTCCCAGCTACTCGGGAGGCTGAGGGATGACAAGCGCTGGAACCCAGGGGCGGAGGTTGTAGTGAGCTGAGATCGTGCCACTGCGCTCTAGCCTGGGCAACAGAGAGAGACTCCATCTCAATTAAAGAAAAAAAAAAAAAGCTGATAAACAATAGGGAGATGGGCCCTTATGTTAAGGGATGTCTCAAAAGTTCAGTGCTATAAACTGATAGTCTCTGATTGTATCTTTTTGAGGAGTTATTTCTGAGAATAATTATAAAATTTTTTGTTATTAACAGGAGAGGTAACAGGGATTCTTTTTATTTGTGGTAGGATGGTATTTGCCACGGAGGAAGTTGTCTTCAGCCCAGGGATATTACATTATATTCCAAAAATGTTTCATCCTAATGAAAGAGGTCTTGGATATAAGACAATGTCTTGATGCAACTAGAGACCAGGCTGTCAAGGAATTTGCTTATTTCTTAACTTGATATCCAATATTAAACATTAGGCAGGTATGTTACTGTGTGTATGTCACACACACATATACATGGATGAATAGAGAGGTAGATTGAGTGATATATGGATGATATATTACTATTTTCAGGCTGCAATAACAAAACACCTTAAACTGGGTAGCTTATAAACAACAGAAATTAATTTCTCATAGTTGTAGAGACTGGGAAGTTCAAGATTAAGGCACTGGCAGATTCAGCCAGATTCTGGTGAAGCTCCACTTTCTGGCTTATAAACGACACCTTCCTTGACACGATAACCTCACATGATAGAAGGGACAAGGCAGCTCTCTGGAGCTTTCATAAGAACACTAATTCCGTTCATGAATGCCTCATAACCTAATCATCTCCCGAAGGCCCCACCTCCTAATACCATAATGTCGATGATTAGGTTTCAGCATATGAATTTGGGGGAGACACAAACATTCAGACCAAGACAGACAGATAGATAGATAGCCTCTGTTGTCAAAGACTGACACCAGAAATTATAGAACTGGGAAGCTTCTCATCTAAAACATAAATTGGGCACTTTACAATCACACTATGAATTATTATCCCTTTTAGACATGAAGAAATCAAAAATAGGTGTGCTTCTGTGATGGCAGCTAGTAAGGGCTGACTTCAACTTGAGTCCTTAGATACCAAGACAAATGTTCTTTATACTGTATCACAGAGGCTTGTGCTCTTCAGTATTCTAATTACTCAATTTCATGACTCTGTACAGCTATTTTTCAATCTCAGGCCCTCAGATGGGTTCCTAAGCAACAAAACCAGAACAACTTTCCTGAGGTAGGGGTAAGGGAGGAATCAATTTTGCCTGCCAAAGTCAACTATAAAAGATGTAAGGGCTCTTACCTACAGATATACAACACAATCATTAAGAGACAGAGGTGAGATTGCTTATATAGCTTCCTAAACACATCTTTAAGAAGTTTGTTGCCCAAATGTATACGTAACATGTACCATATCTACAGGCAGTATAGCTATACCTTGACTAATAGGTCTATGTGGGTAGAAAATATGATCAAAGTATAGTTGGTCTTGATCCATACCCCAGTTAAGATGGACTTGATACACAATTTTTTTGACTTTGTAGAGTTTGCAGGGCCCAAGTAATAGCTTTGTATGTTAAAACATCACTTGTATCGATAGAATCTCTATACTTACTTTTTCAAATAAATAATCACATGGATTTTAATGAAACCATATCACCATAATTTTGTGACCATGATATTATAATGCATTGTTACTACTGATCATTTATCTTGGGGAGCTGCTATGCTAGGTGCTTTATTAAACTGTCCCATAGGACAGACGTGATAGGATGAACAACTGAAGCATTGCACCATTAGGACCCCTATGATTTCCCATGGATGACTGACATAGAAATGCTGTGTAAAATTGAAGAAAAACTGCATTAAAGTTCACATGGAACCAAAAAAGAGCCCGCATTGCCAAGACAATCCTAAGCCAAAAGAACAAAGCTGGAGGCATCACGCTACCTGACTTCAAACTATACTACAAGGCTACAGTAACCAAAACAGCATGGTACTGGTACCAAAACAGTGATATAGAGCAACGGAACAGAACAGAACCCTCATAAATAATACCACACATCTACAGCCATCTGATCTTTGACAAACCTGACAAAAACAAGAAATGGGGAAAGGATTTCCTATTTAATAAATGGTGCTGGGAAAATTGGCTAGCCATAAGTAGAAAGCTGAAACTGGATCCTTTCCTTACTCCTTCTACAAAAATTAATTCACGATGGATTAGATACTCAATGTCACTAATCATCAGAGAAATACAAATTAAAACCACATTGAGATATCATCTTATACCAGTTGAATGGCTATGATTAAAAAGTCAAAAAAAAAAAAATAACAGATGTTGGTGAGTACAGAGAAGAAAGGGAACTCTTACACACTCTTTGTGGGAATGCAAATTAGTACAACCTCTATGGAAAACAGTATGGACATTTTTCAAAGAGCTAAACATAGGACTATCATTCAATCCAGCAATCCCATTACTGAGTATCTACCCAAAGGAAAATAAATCATTATATCAAAAATACATCTGTGCTTATATGTTTATTGAAGCACTACTTAAAATCGCAAAGATATGGAATTAATCAAAGTGTCTATCTATGGATGATCAGCTAAAAAATGTGATATGTATGTATATACACAATGGAATACTATTCAGCCATAAAGAAGAATAAAATCATGTCTTTTGCAGCAACATTGGTGGACCTAGACGCAATTATCGTAAGTGAAACAACTCAGAATCAGAAAGTCAAATACTGCATGTTCTCACTTAGAAGGGGGTGCTAAATAATGTATACACATGGACATAGAGTGTGGAAAAATAGACATTGGTGACTTGGAGGGTAGGACGGTGGGAAGGAAGTTAGGGATAAGAAATTATATAATGGGTACAATGTAGACTATTCAGGTAGTGATTACACTAAAAGCCCATTCTTCATCACTATACATTATACCCATGTAATCAAACTGCACTTGTACTCCTTACATTTAAACAAATAAAAAATAAAATTTTGGTACCTAGAAAGATATAATAAAGGGATATATTCTTTTGATTAAAAAATATTATCTCCACCCTGATGTGGAAACAGCCATGCGAAAAGAGATTTGGAGAAGACCTTCTTTTGGATGTCAACTACAACAAAATTACTTATTTTCAGAACATGTAAATATGTTCATTGCTTGATTTTTTTGGTTGAAAACAAAGTAAGCTAAATTCATAACATTGGCAGTGTTTCTATATATAAACAGCTTAAGACTGAAATGACTTTGCGTAACTAAACACTTTATATAACAGCTCTTCTCAGTTGCCTATTTGAAAGGGAAACAGCCATATGAACCCTTTTGTGGTTCCAGGTGTTGATGTCTTCCTAAATAGTAGCAACAGATGTGGCCCTTTGGCTCATGAGAGCTGGTATGCAATGAATCTGGAGAGGTAGGATGGAGAGGACTTTTGCATACTCAGCAAGCATGCACCCAGAAAATGGGTGCCTGACCTTAAGCTTTGCACAATGTGAATTATAAATGCTGTCTTGATTTTCGCTGTTTCACAACTACAAGCCATCTAAAAATGCCCAAAGAGAATAATTTCTTTAATGTCTTTGAATAACCACTTAATTAAGTGAAAATTAAGTTATTCAAATTGTTGAAACATTTTCAATTATCTTACTCTATGCATTTATACCTTACTTTACAAATAGAAGAATTTTATTATCATTTAGAGCTACAATATCTTCAGTTCATTACTATCAAGAGACAATTTTATGTCTTGCCTTAAGTTATGTTGAAATGGAAGACAGGTCTCCCTCATTCTACTAAAAGTGATCTTAGCAAACTGCTTCTCAAACCTCTGCTCCAAAGCTACCCCAACTCACATCAAATGCCCTCAAATCAACCAAACAACCAAACAACCCACCCAATATCCTGTACACAAAACAAAGCTATTTCAACCCTTATTAAATGGCCCTAAACCAACCAACCAATCCACTCTATATCCACATGCACAAAACAAAGCTACCATAGTATACATCAAATGTCCTCAAATGAATCAACCAACCAACTCAATAACCCCCTCTCCACTCCTCAAAGCAACTAAAATACTACCTGGAATGAACAAAACAAAGAACCAGATGATCTGCCAAGAGTAAAAGTGAATCAAGAGCTGTGAATGACTGATAGACTAGCTATTTTAAATTTAATATTTTGTAACCAACAGGAAAACTAAATTGGTCACAGAATCAAAGTATAAGTCTTTACAATCTGCATTCCTTTATTTAGTTTGATTTTTATCACACATAGTCATTAATATAAAATTTACCTTAATTTCTTATTAATTAGCTGGTAAGAAACCTGAAAACTCCATTACGTCTGATTTATTATTGATCCACATAAAGTACCAGGAAGCTTAAGATTTCCTATATATCAATTTCTATAATCTATAAAATCCAGATAGGCTCAGAATGAATAAATTAACATTTATAATTTTTGCATCCTTCTTGAGCAAAAGAGATACAACATAAAATGTAGAGGTTATAAAGGAAAAACATTTGTAAGAAATACATTTTACTCGTTACTTGATAAGTTTTATTTCTAAAGTATCTTCCAATGTTATTGTCAACAAATGGTTGAAGTAGATATGTTTAAATGCAATAATAGGGGCTCTTTCCCATTTAACCACCATACAAAAATCCTGTGACACCTCATCCAAACCAACTAAGTAAATTATCTCGAAGAATCTAAAATATAATAAATTTGTGATTCAAAGCAAAAGCATTATTCACTATTCTTAGTAGATAATGTATTAGTGAAATGTTCTAATTTTTGACATATGAAATATGAAAAACACTAGCTAAAATATGAAAAAGAAGTGAATTTAATAAATGAAATTTATTTCCAACCTGAAGCACACTTACAAAATATGCACACCATTGCATGTGTACTCACATTACACAAGGTCAACACTGCCAGAAGCCTGTACTATATCTGCTTAAAATACAGTATTTATGAGTAAAACCTCTGGGAATGACCAGTGAAATGTTTCCTCTTTGCCAGACAAAAGGTAAGATATGTTTTAAAAAACTCAACAATGGGTATTTACTTTGCTAACCATCAACGTGTTATATTTTATTGTTTTGCCTTTTACCTTTCCTTTTTACCTTTTCTTATTTAAAAAAAAATGCTTACCTGTGTCTTTGTAAAACCAAATATTTAAACATTGATATACTCCTATGATGCTTCTAAAAAGAATATAGTAGAATGATAATAGAATCACCAGCAGCAAAAACAAGACCTTGGTCATTTTCTTTTTTCTTTGAAACTGTTACCTTGGATGTTGAATCCCTCCATAATTTCTGATACTTTTAGAGGTGGGAATGGTGGCATATCAAGGATAAATTAAATTTCATCATTTTGGCTTTAACACGTACACTATAAACGTGACAGCTTGGTGCACTGTAGCTGACAGTTCCCATTAACTAGAAGCTAATGTTGCAGAGTCAGTCCAAACAGAGAGTCACGGCCTCTGGCTACAGGAAGGTCCCCTTCATACTAGGATTCTCACACCCCCTTGGGAACAAAAAACCTATAAATATTTTCTACTAGTTCCCTCCTCAAAGCTATATAATGAATATTTACACATTGGGATCTTTTTTTCTACTCTTGGAAAAGCATTTCCAATTGACACATTTTATTGGTCTAAGCAGGTGACTCAAGCCAGCCCTCTTTGCCTTCACAGTAAAGCAGCATACAGGAGGGCTTACGTTTCAGTTCTTGAATCACTGGTAAAACAATGCATAAAAGAGTAGGAAACGTTTTTTAAACTTTTAAAAAATGAATTGATAAAATATGCAAGTGCCAGGAAAATCTGCCAAAACATGAAAAAAACCAAAACGTTAAGAAGTGGATGTGGCTTAAGGAATATTTTGAACGAGACTTCAACAATAAAATAAATGCTAAATGGATTCGCTGGAAATTTTAGGTCCTAGAGACCATTGAAAGAAACATAAGTCAATTTTTGAAATATATTTATGTTTAAATAACAAAGTTATTTTAGTATCAGTTGTTGGCCATAAGCACCATGAGTCTGTATGTGTGTGCGGATGGACAGGAGAGACAGATGGTACAGAGAACTTGTCACTGTTTATCTACAAAGTGCTCACGTTATATTGAAGTAACTCACAAATCACAAATTCCCCAGAAGAGGCCACAGAACAGACATTATGAACAGAGATACAAAAGCCAGACTGCGTAGGGGCAGTCCTTGTACTGCTACTGATTAGGTGCACAATCTGGACTGAGTTAGCTTCTCTGTACCTCAGTGTCCTCCCCTGCAAAATGAGCAGAATAATGGTATCCAGTTGTGTCTGAGAACTAAATAAATTAATATTTGTAAAATGCTTTAAATAGAGCAAATAGTAAAATAATAACATATTTAATCATGGCTTTGGGAGACATATAGGAGCATGATAAATAAAAGTCTAGCCTCTGCCCTCATGGAGTTCATTGCCTACACAGGAGAAGACATATTAGTAATTTTGAAAAAAATCAAAAATGTGGGTAATTTCAATGTCCAGGCTATGCATAAGGTGCCCTGGAACATGAAACAGAGATGTACTCAACTAAATTAAGCTGGTGGAGATGCAGTGTATTCAAAAAGATTTCACAGAGAAGGTAAAGCTTTAATACAAGACTTGAAGGATTAATTTGAGTTCCTAGATAATGATAGGCGGCTGGTTTGAGGATTTGAAGTAGAAGGACCAGCATGTTCTACAGCCATGTGTGGCATATTGAAGCCTTGGAAAAGAGTTGGTATGAGTGGGCTATAAAGTACTCTGGACAGCATGAGGATGGAAAGGCCGACTGGCACCTTATTAGGAAGCTTGGACTTGACCATGTAGAATGAGGGTGAATTTAAAGGTTTATAAACCCGGGGTATTATGGTAATGTTTACATTTTTAAAAAGATTACAGGAGCAGCAGAGCTAGGAATGGACTAGAGGTGAGTAAGATAGAACTCCAGAGATCAGTTATTGTTATCATAGTCAAGGATAATGGCATAATCAAGGGAAGAAGTCAAAAGAGATGAAAGAAAATTGTTTGGAGTCAGGAAATAATCCCAGTCTGCAATTTGTGTTCAAATCCAATCCAGGCATCATGCTTTCCAAGAATCTTCCTTAAAATTTCAGATAGGTCTAAATGTTCTCATTCTGTACAGGATTCTATACCACCTGTAGAATTGTATCATTTGTCACACGATATTGCAATTGTATGTTTATATCTGTATCTCTTTTTTCACTGGCTCATTTATTCATTTAACAAACATTTTAAAAGCCATTCTCTATGCAACACACCGGTTAAATGTTGGGAATCCCCAGAGAACAGTATCATTATGATCCTTGTTCTTCCAGAACATTTGGTCTAACAGAAAAAAAAAGATCCTCAACAAATGTTTGTTAAATTGATGAGATAGATTTGAGGATCATAAGTACAGGGGTTGTTGAAATTTAGAACATGGATAAAACCTTTCTAGTAAGTAAATGTAAAAAGAAACATGCTGAGTAAGGATGGGAAACCCCAATATTTAAGAGGTGAACAAACTCAGGAAGAGGAAAGTGTAAAGAAAAGCTGGATCCACTAGAAGAAACAACATAAAATTATTATTATTATTATTTTTTGAGACAGAGTCTCACTCTGTCACCAGGCTGGAGTGCAGTGGCACGATCTCAGCTAACTGCAACCTCCAACTCTCTGGTTCAAGAGATTTTCCTGCCTCAGCCTCCTGAGTAACTAGGATTACAGGCACGCGCCACCACGCCCAGCTTTTTTAAATTTTTTTTTTATTTTTAGTAGAGATGGGGTTTCACCATGTTGGCCAGGATGGTCTCCATCTCCTGACCTTGTGATCTGCCCACCTCGGCCTCCTGAAGTGCTGGGATTATAGGCATGAGCCACTGCACCTGGACAAAATTAGTTTTTTTAACCATCAGATATGATTTGCAAAACTTTGTTATTCAATAATCATGTTTTCAACCATTATGATACTTTTTGTTATTCGGACTCCCTTTCAAAACTTGCATTAATAATGCCCCAAGCTTTCACAGTTAGTATTAGTCTTATTTCAATTAATGCTTATGCATGATTCTACTTATATGAGGTATATGAAATAGTGAAATTCATAAAAGCAGAGAGTAGAATGGTGGTTTCCAGGGTGTGTGGGGAGGGAGAAACAGGGAGTTGCTAATCAACAGTCTTCAAGTCTCAGTTATGCAAGATGAGTAAGTTCTTGAGATCTTCTGTACAACATTGTGTTCATTCTGTATTGTACATTTAAACATCTGTTAAGGGGATGAATCTGTGGGAAGTGTTGGCAACACAATTTAAAAAATAAAAATAATAAGATGATTTTTTAAATTCAAGGAATTAGAGTTTCAATAAGTGAATAATTTCATGTCAAATGCTGCAGAAGTCAGTGAAGATTAAGCAGTAAGAATAACAAGTAGATCTGGTGTGGTAAGCAAAATTTGGTCCACATAACCTTTATTTACCCCTGGCATTACTTGCATGATGTGTTAGGTTATGTAAGGGATATAATTAAGGTTATACCAAATGACTTTATCTTGGATTACCTGTGTGAGCCTATTCTAATCACATTACCCCTGCGAAGCAGAGATCTTTCTTCAACTGGAGGCAGGAAGAGCAGCAGAGATTCCAAGCAAAGTATTCCATGTACTATATTGTTCTTGGCATGAGATAAAAGGAGACAAATGTCAAAAAATTAGGGACCTGGGTCCTACAATAAAGAGCTGAATTCTTCCAATAACCTGAATGAACTTGGAAGTAGAATCTTTTGCAGAGCTTCCTGATAAGAACCCGGCCCAGTTGACTCCTTGATTTTAGCAGAGGACACAGTTGAGCTGTGTTGTGTGTGGACTTCTGAACCACAAAACTGTAAGATGATAACTTTGTGTTGTCTGAAGCCACTAAGTTTGTGATAATTGGTTAGGACAGCAATAGGAAACTAATATACTTGCCAATTACAAGTCAGTTGTGAGGTGATGCTGAGAGTAACTTTAGCAGTATACTGAAGTCCAGAAGCCAACTTGAGTTAAGGAGGATGAGGGAAGTGGAAGTAGAGGAGCATTTCCTTTTCATATTCATCCCCCCGTTTTTTTTACATGTTTCCATTGTTGTTCATGTAATTTTTGTGAGATGATTTATAAAGGTAATTTGTTGAATTTTACTCCTTTTCTACCCTAAAATGTAACTTAATCCAATGAGCTTAAAATCATTTGCATGCTTGATAAATATTTCCCCAGTCTCCCTCTAGACAACTGATAAAGGAAAGAATCAAATTGATGAGGCTCAAGATACAGGTAAAAATTTATTGCATTTAATGTATGCTTGCTAAATATCAAAAAGTTCCAAGAAATCTTTTCAAAGCCCCTTCCCACACTCAATATAGAAAAACACACATTTGGAAGGACACTTGATGTTGCACTGTGAAACAGATTTTTTAAATCTTCAATACCCAGTCTTTCCTTTTTTCAAAATTATAGGTAAATAAAAATTGTAATGGATACTTCTAAGGAAAACACATAAAATACATAATGACTAAAAATTAACTCTCCAAATTAGAAGAAAGACACTAATACTGAAACATGTTTCATGCCTACATAAATATTAATACATTCATACATATGAATGTGTATATGTATACAATGTTATATACGTATGGATGGACATAATTATTTGGTAAAAATATGCAAACCATGTTCCAGAAAATGTTTTTGATCTGTATTCAGGGGATTTGATAGAATGCCAATTTAATAGACATTTATTTCGTTACTACTATGTGTGAAGCTCTCTCTACTAAGCACTTGGGTTGATATAAAAATAAATAAAATACAATTCTTCCACTCCCAAAGTCTGTATTTTAGATAAAAACTAAAATGAATTTTTAAAAATATATGCACAGGAACATCACAGGGGATTCACGTCACGAATCAAATTCATCCTATGTTTATTAAGATGGCTCCCGAAAGTGTAGAACCGATATTTCTAGCTCTTTTCCATGCAGAAATAGGTCATGTATTTCTGTTTCATGTGATTGAACATATTACAAACCCTGCTACTGTGGATTGAACTGAACCCAACAAATCTGCTGTAGGCTAGGTGCTGTGTTCTACCCTCAGGTTTAAAAGAGTTGTAAGACAAGAGCTTGCTCTCAAGGAGCTGAGTCTTAAATATAAACTTCACTATCGGCCAGTCTTATAAACCAACTGATACCTTGCCACTTTCCATAAAATCTTTATATGTCTTTGTTTTTCCATTTTCTGTTTTTCTCACAATTATATCCTAATAATTACACCCACATGATATATAGCTTGGAAGATTTTTGTCATCACCATATCAATTTAGTTCATAACATGTGCTTCAAAATGTATTGTAAATTCTTTTAAGATAAGAATTCATTATGGTTTATGTCTATATCTATGCCTCCTTCAATAATTCGGAAATAGAATTGTCTCTAGGATGTATTCAGAGCTGTGACATTATGCTATTAAAAACACATAAGGTCTAGAAAGTGGCATAATTATTTGCACTTACTCAATGTACTTTATGAGATATTTTTCTCATATGTGTGTTGTTATGTAATTTAATTCAATTAACAAATAATTTTTAAAAACAAATATACTAAACTGATATGTTGCAGCCATAAGATATTTTCATCTGCACATACAGTTTTAGAAAAATCATATTTTATTTGTTGTTACAGACTATCATTATGTTTTATAAATATGCTACTTATTTATGGCTATAAAGAAGAATGCCACATTCAAATAATCACTTGTAGTCTTAAAAAATAGTTGAGGTCATTGCCTTGTGCCATATATTTGATAAACTTGAAGATTTAAATATTATTATGTCAATCTTTAAAATAGAAAGCTACCATTTCTTCCGTTTAAAATTAGGTACAAAAGTTTCAATAAACAACTTAATCTAAAACATAAGGGAAGACAAAAGCTTTTGCTATACTCTGACCTGGTAAATTGCTGAAATGACTGTGTGCTGAAACTGCTTTGGCTTGATAATAACTCTCTTTGTTATAAAGAGATTATCGTAAGAAGTCTATGGAACGTATAATGTCTTCAGTTTTTAATATACATATATATTTTCGTCCTTGAAGGAAAGTAGCAAAAATAATATAACATCTAAAACCAAATTATTTTTCGTTTAAAGAACCAAAAATAATTTTGCAATACATATCTGTCTGCACTCTTAGCTTTTATCTATCAACTGACTCCTTCCTTGTGTGCCTCTTCATTTAAAAAATCTAAGACAAAATGAAATATGATTTTGTAATATCAATGAGAATAAATGCTGCCAACATTTGTAAAACATGTACATTTCAAGGCTGCTGGGTTTTTTTTTTCCCACTTCATCCATGACATTAAATATGTTAGTATTCTACCACACAGAAAATCACTATAGTCAACACTGACTGATCAATGGTCAGTCTGCATTTTTTAGAGCACACCTATAAAAGTTAGAAATAGTACATTTTAACTAGAAGCCTATCAAAATCACAACTCTGCTCTCGTCTTTCTACTAAGAACAAAAACAGAACCTAGCCAACTCATTTGCATCATAATCTAATTTTGAAATTACTTTATCAGTGCAATAACACATTCAATAGAGGTTTTGTCTTATTGATGAAAAGGGAATCCACTTGGTTTGGGAGTACATAACATTTTTTAATTAAATTTGTGTTATTATTATACTTACACTCAAAGGGCCAGGTGATGGCAATGTTCCATGGAGGAAAATAATATTGCTATAATAACAGCAATATCCATGAAAATTTAATAACATTTCACTGAGACATAATGACATAATAACAAATATGTAATCACTATCTAGGCACTTTGTAGGGAAGAGTTAAAGTAATCAGTAAGACTGTTACTAAATAAAAGACCTTTTTCAGAAATTGGGGATATAAAAATGGCATATATCTATTTCATCCCTGTAATCTCTTTGAAGAGACAGGTTTTACATATACAAAGATAAACAACAACAAGGTAGTCAATTATGAGATGTTTGTGAGTCAGGGCAACTATTTTAAGAGCCCTTTGAAAAGGAAGGAAATGTGACAAAAATTCTAGGCAGGAAAGATGCAGCATTGGAAATGTATCTGACATGTTAAGATAATGACAAGTGGACACCAGAAGTGGAGTAGACAATTCAAATAAGGGGTCAGTGGAGCTTAGTGTGGACAGTTTACGTGAGCCAGATTTTGGAGTCTTGAATGTCCAACCCAGGAAAGAGAAGCATGTTGTCTGGGAATTGGGATATGACTACCTGATGATTTCACTGTGAATTTAAACAGATTGAAGGAGAACAAGGTCATTTTTCAAGGAATAATTTACAAGATTTAGCAACTGAAGGAGAGGATAATGAATAAAGAGAGTCAAAATGACACTAAGGTTTTGAGTGGGTGACTGGGAAAATAATGACATCATATCTCCTTTAAAAAAAAAATAATAAGGGTCGGGCACGGTGGCTCACACCTGTAATTCCAGCACTTTGGGAAGCTGAGATAAGTGGAACATCTGAGGTCAGGAGTTTGAGACCAGCCTGGCCAACATGGTGAAACCCCGTCTTTACTAAAAATACCAAAAATTAGCTGAGCGTGGTGGCAGGCGCCTGTAATCCCAGCTACTCAGGAGGCTGAGCCAGGAGAATCACTTGAACCTGGGAGGTGGAGGTTATAGTGAGCTGAGATTGCCCCATTGCACTCCAGCCTGGGCAACAATAGCGAAACTCTGTCTCAATAAATAAATAAATAGTAATAATAATAATAAGAATATTTTCCCCAACATATACCTAACAGAAATTTATAAGAGAAAACTCACTGAAAAATCACAGTATAAGAATTACTGTAGTCCTACCTGTAATTATATGAAACAATTGTTAATACACAAAGTTTTCAATGATGGTCATCAATAACACAGGGACAGCATATGTGAATTGTATTTCTGAGCATGCATTTACTTAGCGCTCTTGTAATTAAATTTAGAATGTATACATGTAATGCCAAACTTGTACACTTTATATTGCATTGTTTTAGAAAAGCATAAAAGTATTTATACTTTTCTCATTACTTTTAACAGCAAAAACCACAATTACTTTTGCACCAACCTAATGTAAATGCTCTATGCGTTTCTGAGAGTTTACTTAATTGTATAATTTTAACACTTTTGAGCACTTCAAGATTTGAAAGTTAAAAAAACATAATGATGACTGAGCTCTAATTAAGATTTCTGTTACAGGGAATCCTTGTCAAACATTAAAGGAGAAATAAATAACTCTAGGACAATGATCAAGAAGGATAGAGACTATTGAAGAAAGGAAAGAATGATTTGAGATTTAAAGAGTCTAATGCCCTCAGATCGATCATGTAACAATACCAGATGTGAACAATCAGCAAGCTCAAACAAATGCAAAGCAGCAGAACTCAGGAAATAAGTCTAAAACCCAGGAGCACTCCAAGAGAAGGTACTAGGAGCAAGAGTTAAACACATCGAGTAAAGTCATCAGATTTAATCAAGAACTATTGATAAGATATTATAGAAGAGCATATGTTATATTAGTTACAAAACCCAGTGTAACTAGTCAGGCTTTAGCAGGCCATCTAAATTTGAATCGATTTTAAAAATAGCTTTTCTTTGGGTGTATTTTAAAAGACTACACAAATTAGAAATTTCTTGTCTGAACTTGTTCAAGGCCCAAGTTTGCCATGGATTTCGGTACAACAGACGTGACACATTGTCTATATACTGCTGGAATATGGAAGTAAATGCCCCACACTGTTCTAGAGATCTCAAAAGTGAATAACAAACATATAAATACAGTTAAATAACTTAGGCACTGGTTGGTTAATGTGAGTAAAATATGTCCAAAATGACTAGACACCATCCATCAAAGAGATACTGTAAATGACTGGCAGCTCAAACAGGCAGACTTAAAAGCAGGGGAGTCTGGCTTTTTGATGAGCTTTATTTTATCAGTATTCCTGCTCCCGATTACAAAGTGCCTGCCAAAGTGTCTAGTATGAAGAAGACATCTAGTAAATGTTTATGTGAAACTGAGATTTGCAGAAGTAGTGAAAATCATTATAATCTTAAAAACTAAATTTTTTTAAAAAAGGTTTAAGAATTATTTACTATTGAGTTTGTATGGAGTGCAGTTTCCCAAAGGGGCTAACAACTTGCTAAGCCTTTGTAGAGGTCATAAGGAAATGAACTTGGTCACCCTTTCTGTTTTCTGACATTTGAATTTGGAAGACTATTATAAGTGAGCTTCATAATTTCATTTCAATTCACACATCCTCAGGGCAGCTAATTTTTCATATGCCAGCTGCCCTTGTGTTTTTGTTTTAAGTCTCTAACACTAAAAGCTATCTTATTTTTTTTTTCTTAAACCTCAGCCTTCTAGAGAGACAGTTCCTTTAACAAAAGAAATTGAAAACCCAATCTCAGTCACCCACCCTTTATTTCCCTGAGCTTTTCAAATACAATGGACAAGTTCATCTTTTATACACTTTATTTTTACTACATATTCATTTAGCCTTTTACTAATAGGAACATGTTTTAACTTCAGAGAAGAGAGAGAATGCTGGATGTTCCTTTAGAGCCTCAGAAGATTGAAAGTATTTTCAGCAGTGTGTATACGTCTGTAATAGCAAAAGGCAGACATCACCGTGGTTCACAGTACTTCTCACTATAAACATCTATGGAAGTAGAAAATTTGCCATCAGAATGCCATACATTCCAGAATATGCCAATGTTATATAGTTAAATACATTCTATTGATCAAATCAACTGAAGGTAATTTTAAATTATATGTTTTGATCTCTCGTGGCTATAATCAGAAGGTCAACGTGAAAAGAAAAATAGAGCCACGGTGGAAGGGCAGCAATGACTTCTGTATGGTTTATCACCAGCATACAGTACTTATTCCTGCTCCTGCAATAATTTAAGCACTCTGTCATTTCTACTTTCAGTTTATGTTAAGCAGAATTAATACATAACAATCTAAGCAAGTATTTTTACTAGAAGTTTCCCATATGGAGATACTAAAGAATTGAACTTATAGCAACTACTGCTGTATTCAAGGTCAGTCTAGCGACCATACAAGAAAAGTAAAACCTACATTTTATCTAAGGGAAGAAACCAAGAGAATATTAACCTCATTGGTGGACAATATGGCATTTCCCAAACATATAATCAAAAGCAATTGGTTTAAATTAACTACACTGTGTTTTCGGGTATGTTGTTTACCAGATCATTCCCATGGCCTAAAAATCTTATTCTAAATTTTCATGATCAAAAGAAATGTAAAATCAACTATAAAATAATTGTGCTTTCTTTTGCAAATGCTCAAGTGCTATGAAAATATAATAATAATATAGGTAAAGGAAGTGCAACACAAACAAATCTCATGTCAATTTCTGTCATAAGACTTGAATCGGAAATGCAGGAAGGGTGTATTTTCATTCTTTTACCTACCATAAGAAATAGTTTTGCAACTTCATATGTTAAGCTGATCAGTTAAGACACAAATATATGTAGCAGAACACATCAGGAAAATAAAATAAAAGTGCTTATATAATTTACCAAATGATGCTTTTGCTTAGATGCATGCATAATTATTAAGGCTAAGAGCCAAGTATTATATTTATTAATTGTTCACACAGCTGAATTTGTAGTCATTTCTTCACGTTTATACTTTTTAAAAATCAACCTATATTTCCTACAGTATTATTTTAAATTAATGAAAATAGTCTGTGTAATAAAATTAGTTATCAAATATTACTGTTCTTTGATGAGTGATAATTTACATTAATGTTTACAAGGTGCTTTATACAAATTTATTATATAATTTACAATAAGTAAATTCAATATCTGTAGGTTTTTATGAGGAAAATAGGTCTTGGAATATTTTCAGAAACATAGATTACAAACAATACAGATTTTAAATTAAACTTATAGTGTGGCACACCGT
Organism: Theropithecus gelada; assembly: GCF_003255815.1. Taxonomy (NCBI): domain Eukaryota; kingdom Metazoa; phylum Chordata; class Mammalia; order Primates; family Cercopithecidae; genus Theropithecus; species Theropithecus gelada. Next base: position 89,259,416 of record NC_037680.1, read on the forward strand.
CAAGAATAATTCCTTCATTGGGTATTCTTCATTTGTATTTCTGTGTAGCTGTTCTACTAAGAGTGATTAAAAACAAACAGTTAATAAATCTTTCTCTGAAGCTGGCTTTTGAAATGATATACAATCCCATTTTCTTTTATCTTAAAAGTCTCTATTTTTTCTCTTTCATTTCCAAACTAGAGAAAGCTCTTCCTTCTTCCCTGCCCCCAACATCTAGTGTGGAAGCTCTGGGCTTGCCAAAGTTAATTCCTTTCCAAGAAAGGGTAGCACTGTCCCCTAGTGGACATACAATATACCAAAATAATTGCACAAAAGAGAGAAATACCGTAAACTTTTAAATAGAACAATTCAATAGCAAGAATTTGAATGTATTGCTGTGTCTGTTTTTTATGTTTATCCTTTTTCTTTTTTTTTTTTTTTTGAGAGAGTGTCACTCTGTCGCCCAGGCCAGACTGTGGTGGCACGATCTCAGCTCACAGAAACCTTCTGGTTTCAAGCAATTCTCCTGCCTCAGTCTCCCGAGAAGCTGGGATTACAGGCATGCGCCACCACCTCTGGTTAATTTTATTTATTTATTTATTTATCTATTTATTTATTTATTTATTTTTAGTAGAGACGGGTTTCGCTATGTTGGCCAGGCTGGTCTTGAACTCCTGGTCTCAAGTGATCCAACCACATTGGCCTCTCAAAGTGCTGGGATTGATTACAGGCCTGAACCATCACACCCAACCCATGTGTCTGCTTTTAGATTTGTGCCTGTACACCATTCATTTTTCAAATAGTAATGATCTGCATATGATGTTGGCAGTCAGCCATGATTTGTTAAAGCAAATGAAATCAAAGGACAATTAAATTGTTTCAACTTCAGTACAAATATAAAATACTATGTTGCTGTTACCACTGCAGTGAACACCAGAAGTCATTCAGATTCCCAAGGCCCACAGCTTTGTGATAACCATTTAAAAGTAAACTCAAATATCCAATCCTGTACTCCCCACTACATCATGTGTCTTTGTAAGTTCTTACAGTATCATTCCTTTTCCTTCACAGTATTTGTCACAGTTTGAAATTCTATGGTGTGATAATTTGCTTAATATCTGTTTCACCCACTAAACATGTGAAGGCAGAAACTACCTCTTATGTTCACCACGATATCCTGACCACTTAGCACTGTACTTGGCACAAGATAGAGACACTGGATATATCTGATGAATTAATAAATATTCCAGGAAATAATTTACTGAGAATAAAAGTGGAGTTGAGGTATACTCTAAAACTTTAATAGTTTCATGTTAATTTACACTTAATAAGGTGCTCCTGTAGCCATGCCACTAACAACGAAACACAAAAATAAAATCAGCACACTGGCAGTTCTGTCTTTATCTACCCTTCCAGTTTTCAGCTCTCACAATCTGCTTCTCCCTGTTGTTTTTAATATCCTTTTTCTTCAACATGACATTATCATTTAGCAATGGATCCTTTACCAGAGAGAAATGAGTATCAGGCTTATAGTCCTAGTAGTGCTATCATCGCCAGCCCATACCCTGACATCTGCACGGAGGGCCTCATACCATTACCCACCTAACTCCCTTTACGGCATCATCTCTTGTGTGAAAGGACTCTCCCTACCTCGATTTCCTTATAAATTTCCTGGTCTTCTATTACTTTGTCTCCTACTCCTGATGACAAATTAATTGCATTTAATGATTTCTCGGGAGATTATATATTTCCCTCAAATTAAATAATTTAATTTTAACTAGATCCTTAAAGGGATAATCACTTAAACCCTGACAGTAAATGACATGACTTTATAGAAATAGATAATATTGAGCAGGTGAGATTTTTCATTTTTGAAATCACATGTGCTCCATCTTAATTGTAAGGCTGGGTCCCAAGCAACCAACAAACCCACTGTTTAACCCCAGCTAATTAGCAGAATTTTTTTTTCCTGTTTTTAAAACTGGATTATTAACATGATGCCTGGTGCAGTTTGTTGCTACTACAAGAAAGTATTACTGTCACGGTTTTTCTTTGATGATAAAAGACTTGAATACATACTTATCTATAATCTCCTTAATTGTAGCTGTTTTCCTGTAAAATAAAATATGTAGAGGGTAGATACTATATGTCTTTGATGGCCTAGATGAGAGATACATATGTTTTTGATAAAGAGATAGTTAGACTTACCTGCTATCACCAGAAGGCAGACCTAGAATCGAAGGAGAAAACAAAGGGAAGCAAATCTATGTTCAATATAATAAAATTTCTAAAACATGTTGATGTTGAAAAGACATTGATTTCCTTATGAGGTATGATGTTCCTTATGAGGTAAGATGTTTAATTAGATATCGGATGGTCATTTTGCAGGAATAAATATTGTAGAACTTATCCCTGGTTTTAGTAGATTTTATGAATAGAGTCCATAGAGCTCTACTAAGGGGCTCAGATAAGTTCATCCAGACTTAGTCTCTTTCCACTTACATTTATTTTCTAAATGTAATTGAGATAAACTAATACTCTCTGAGGACTTCAGATTATTTTTATTTTTGAAAAAAAAGTTTTTTAAACCACAATTTCATTGATTTGAGATTTCTGAAAACACTCAATATTAATAAGAATGAGAATGTATGTGCATTGTCTTTATGAAGGAGGTCCTCTAGGTAACATTATTCCTCACATCTGAATAGGCCATATTGCACTATATCTTTTGCATCTAGTAAAAATCGTTTATGATATTTCTTCAAATTAGTATTTGTGTTTCTTTCATGGAAAGCCATGAATATTGCAAGAAAGAAGATGATAATATTTGGGAATTCTATTGTCAAAATAAAATCTCTTTTCAGGCATCTACTATTGATGACTTAAAAATCCTGTCAAGGATTCATTGGGGATGATGTCACACAGGTTGTTTAGATTCAGAAATGCCTTCAGAAGTCTTAGGATGTTACATTGCTCATTCAAAGATCCTTTGCCAATGAAAGAAAGTAATGATTCTGGGAAAGTTAAAGACTTCCATAATCTTCTCTGGACACACCCCCAAATAATCATTCTAAATAATTTGGTGTTGAACACCAGTGAATTGTTGAAGCATGTATGAATATTGCTACAAATTTTAGAAGGCACTGAATTCCCTTTTAAACTAATATTCCATGAATGTAGCATAGTGTAGGGATTAAGAGTACAGATTCTGGTGCCCCGCTGCCAAGGTTCGGGTCCCAGCTTTACTGCCTATTAACTGACTGACCTCAAGCTGAGAGTGATAATGGTTACTACCTAAAAGTAATATTATGAAGATTAAGTGAACCAATATTTATAAAATATTTATAATTACATATATCATATAAATACACCTTAAGATAGTTTTTTCTTTCCAATTCTGCTTCTGTGATTTGCAAAGAAATAGAATACAGTCATTTTATCAGTAATTAGCCTGATTTTGTCATCTTTACTGTCCCTTTAACAGATCATCACTTAATACAGGAAATGGATATTGGAATGTGCCTTTTTCTAGGGATTAATTGATATTATATTATAGGAGATAATATATCAGGAAAAGAATATAGACATCTAGAGAGAGAGTTTTTATTTCATGGACTTTATTGCTTCTTCAAATAGGTCTGTTTTGCAGATTAGATTATTCACTGAATACTTTGTACTCAATGCTTTGAAGTATGAAAGTATAGTAATTGACCATATTCATCTTGCCATTTTGTGTGTGACTCTGGTTTTATAAATACATATTCTGTCACTGAAGAATAGAAAATTCAACAAATGCAATTTCACAGCAAGAAAACATGTTTTTAAAATTAAATGCCATTGTCAAATGAAGAAAGTATCATTTTACACTACTTTAAAAATATTAGCTGAGAAAGTCTGGATGGAAAAGAAACTATATTTGATTTGCAACAGAAATCCATTCTTGTACAGATAAAACAAAGTTAGATGTTAGAGGTATTTTTTTTTCAATTCTCTTGATTCTCATCAGTATAATTGCATTGCAATCATTGATCTAGTCTACATGGGCAATTTGGGAATCAAGGTTGGCACACAACTCTGTGAAGAGGGGGCAAAACAGATGCCAGTAAGGAGACATGAGATAAGCTCTAAATTTAATTGGATTCACGCTGTTTTATCAACATATAGACCTGGAATTATTTCACAAAATATTGGCTATTTGTTATTCATAAAAGCTGATAACTCCCACCAATCTCAAAACATACGATGTCTTGCTCATTCAATTTTAGCAAGTAAACTAAAAGAGTAACCAATGTGGTTGGTTTGTCTGTTTTATAGTTGTTTGATTTACACTGGTTAGTCAGAATTTTCTCTTGGGTTCAACAGATCTTGTTTAAACCACAGAATAGCTAATCCAATCCCACTTTATACAAATCCTAAAAGAAATTTGGTTCTTAGAGGACCATAAAATATCACATGATGAAAAAGCGTATTACCGGCCGGTTGCGGTGGCTCACGCCTGTAAACCTAGCACTTTGAGAGGCTGAGGTGGGAATGTTGCTTGAGTCCAGGAGTTGAAGAAGACCAGACTGGGCAACATGGCGAAACCCCATCTCTACAAAAAATGCAAAAATTACCTGGGCGTGGTTGCATGCACCTGTAATCCCAGCTACTAGGGAGGCTGAGGTGGGGGGATCACTTGAGCCTGGGAGAGAGAGGTTGCAGTGAACTGAGAGTGTGCCACTGCACCCCAGCCTGGGTGACAGAATGAGACCCTGTCTCAAAAGAAAAGAAAAGAAAAGAAAAGAAAAAAGAAAGGAAGGAAGGAAGGAAGGAAGGAAGGAAGGAAATATTATCCGCAAATTACATATTAAACTGTAATATAGACTGAATAATACATTAGATATATTGTCTATACATTTTCTTATTTTAAAATATTCTTATATTTAATATAGATATTGACCTAAGAATTGCTTCTTTTGAATATCCCTATTAAAATATGTAGGCCACTAATGTTTGATTCCTTTGAAAATTGAGCTAAAAATATATTTTATTTTCTCAACTGTAGATGAGAGCAATGGCATGGCAAGAAGGAATCTTGGACAAAATAATAGCAACACATATGTGTTTACATAAACCACAAGTGCATGTATGTTGAGAAAACATATTTGATTATATAAAATATGCTATTTCCTTGCACTCAACTTTGCATTGAATTTTGTTATACTTACATGTTATAGTTTGATACTTAAGTATTGCAAACAAAATTGAATGTTTTGATATTAAAATTTATAACAATCTAAATATACATTCAAAAACAATTTTTAAAAAGTCATTGGTCACATTTGTTTACAAATGATAACAAGGAAATAACAAACATGAAACCACAAGTATAATTTGAATATGTTCTAAAAATATAATTTTATTATTTTACAAAATAAATTTTAATGATGAGAGGTAGGTGATGTTATGAAAATACCAAATAATGTTTTACTCTAGCCATGGTGTTGTATACCAAGTTTAGGTCTTGGAAAAAGTTTTATAACTGAATTATAATCCCCCAACGATTGGGATTTAACCTGAAACTGTAATATACTCCTTAGCTACAGAATCACAAATAGGAATCTATGAAACTTAATGGCTGTATACTAATTGGAGTTGAATGTGAAGTATACCTTGGAGATACTGAAGGTCTGGGTCCAGACCACCTCAATAAAGTGAATATCACAATAAAGCAAGTCACATGATTTTTTTGTGCATCTAAACCTATGTTTACATTATAATGTAGTCAAGAGTGAAATAGCTTTATGTTTAAAAAACAATATGCACACCTTAATTTAAAAATACTTTATAACTAAAAAATGCTAGAAACCATCTGAACTTTAAATGAGTCATAATCTTTTTCTTGATGGAGAGCCTTGCCTCAGCGTTGATGGCTGCTGACTGATTAAGCTGCTGGTTACTGATGGCAGAAGTTGCTGTGGCAATTTATTAAAATAAGACAACAATGAAATGTGCTGCATTGGCCGGGCGCAGTGGCTCAAGCCTGTAATCCCAGCACTTTGGGAGGCCGAGACGGGCGGATCACGAGGTCAGGAGATCGAGACCATCCTGGCTAACACGGTGAAACCCCGTCTCTACTAAGAAAATAATACAAAAAACTAGCCGGGCGAGGTGGCGGGCACCTGTAGTCCCAGCTACTCGGGAGGCTGAGGCAGGAGAATGGCGTAAACCCAGGAGGCGGAGCTTGCAGTGAGCTGAGATCCGGCCACTGCACTCCAGCCTGGGCCACAGAGCGAGACTCCGTCTCAAAAAAAAAAAAAAAAAAAAACAAAAAAAAACAAAAAGAAACAAAAAAAACAAACAAAAAAAAAAAAAAAAAAAAAAAAGAAATGTGCTGCATTGACTCTTCCTTTCAGGAAAGATTTCTTTGTAACATGCAATGCTATTTGATAGCATTTTATCCACAGAATAATTTCTTTCAAAATAGAAGTCAATCCTCTTAAACCCTACCACTACTTTATCAACTAAGCTTATGTAATATTCTAAATCACTTACTGTCATTTTAACAATGTTCATAGCATCTTCAGTACAAGTAGATTCCATCTCAAGAAACCACTTTTTCTCTTCCATTAGAAAAAAATTCCTCATCTATTTAAGTTTTATGAGATTATAGTAATTCAGTCACATCTCCAGCCTCTACTTCAAATTCTAGTTTTCTTGCCATTTCCAACCCATCTGCAGTTACTTCCTCCACTGAAGTCTTGACCCCTCAAAGTCCCCCATGACAACTGAAATCAACTTCTTCCAAGCTTCAATGTTGACATTTTGACCTTCTCTTATGAGGCATGATTGTTCTCAATAGTATATAGAAAGGTAATCCTTTCAAGAAAGTTTTCAATTAATTTTTTAATATATAATTTTTAAAATTTTAATTATTGATACATAATAGTTGTACATATTTATGGGATACATGTGATATTTTTATACAAGTATACAATGTGTAATGATTAAATCAGGGTAATTGGGATACACATTACCTTAAGCATTTATCAGTTCTTTGTGTTAGTAATACTCCAATTCCATTCTTTTAATTATTTTGAAATATATAATAAATTATTGTTAACTATAGTTGCTCTATCAAGCACTAAATTCTACTCTTTCTAACTGTATTTTTGTATACACATTAACCATCTTCTCTGTATCCCTCCTTCTGCACTACCCATCCCAGCCTCAGTTAACCATCATTGTACCCTCTATATCCATGAGTTCAAATTTTGCCCCCACATATGAGTAAGAACATGCAATATTTATCTTTCTGGGCTTGGCTTATTTTACAAAACATAATGTCCTCCAGTTCTGTCCATGTTGCTGCAAATAACAGGAAATTATTCTTTTTAATGGCTGGATAATGTTCCGTTGTATACATGTATCAAATTATCCATTCATCCACTGATGGACACTTAAGTTGTTTCTATACAATAGTTATTGTGAATAGTGCTGCAATATACATAGGAGTGCAGATCTCTCTTCAATATGCAGATTTCCTTTCTTTTGGATATATAGCCAGAGATAGAATTGCTGAATGGTAGTTCCATTTATAATTTTCGGGGGAATATCCACACTGTTTTCCATAGTGGCTGTACTAATTTACATTCCCACCAATGGTGTACAAGGGTTTCCCTTTCTCTACATCCTCACTGGCTTCCACTACTGCCCGTCTTTTTTACAAAAGCCATTTTAACTGGGGTGAGATGATATCTTATTGTAGTTTTGATTTGCATTTCTCTAATGATTAGTGATGTTGAACACTTTTTCATGCACCTGTTGGTAACTTGTATGTCTTCTTTTGAGAAATGTCTATTCAGATCTTTTTCCTATTTTTAATGAGTTTTTTTTTTTTTCCTATTGAGTTGCTTGAGCTCCTTATGCATTCTGGTTATTAATTACTTGTCAGATGGCTAGTTTGCAAATATTTTCTCCCATTCTGGGTGTTGTCACTTCACTTTGTTGATTGTTCCCTTTGCTGTGCAGAAGCTTTTTAGCTTGGTGTGGTTCCATTTGCCGATTTTTGCTTTGGTTGCCTTTGCTTTTTAGGTCTTACTCAAGAAATCATTGTCCAAACCCATATCCTGGAGTGTTTCCCTAATGTTTTCTAGTTTCATAGTTTAGGGTCTTGGATTTAAGTCTTTAATCCATTTGTGTTTGATTTTTGTATATGGTGAGTGTTAGGAATCTAGTTTCATTCTTCTGCATATAAATGTTCCGTTTTCCCAGCACTATTTATTGAAGAGGCTGTATGTTCTTGGTGCCTTTGTCGAAAATGAGTTTGTTGTAAATGTGTGGATTCATTTCTGGGACGTCTGTTCTGATCCATTGGTTTACGTGTCTGTTTTTCTGCCAGTACCATGCTGTTACAGTTACTATAGCTTTGTAGTATAATTTGAAGTCAGGTAATGTCTCCAGCTTGTTCTTTCTGCTCAGTATTGCCTTGGCTGTTCTGAGTCTTTTGTGGTTCCACATAAATTTCAGATTTATTCATTCTATTTCTGTGAAGACTGTCATTGTTATTTTGATAAGAATTGCACTGAATCTCTAAGTTGTTTTGGGTAGTATGAACATTTTGACAATATTGATTCTTCCAATTCTTGAGCATGGTATGTCTTTCATCAGGGAGGGAGGATGAAGTTAAAGTGTAAAGTTTTTACTTTTCTCTTTGCTTATTTTTTTCTTTTCTTTGTGATCAGAGATAAGTTATCATCAGTTTGAAATAATTTGTTACAAGCTGTTATTTTTAAGTCTTATGGTAACCATAAAGCAAAAATCTATAGCAGATCAACAAAAATAAAAAGCAAGAAATTAAAATATATTATCAGAAAAATCACTTATACACAAAGGAAGACAAGGAGGAAGGAAGGAAGGAAGGAGAAAGAAAGAGAGAAAGAAAGAGAAAGAAGAAAAGAAAGAAAGAAAGAGAGAGAGAAAGAGAGAGAGAAAGAAAGAAAGAAAGAAAGAAAGAAAGAAAGAAAGAAAGAAAGAAAGAAAGAAAGAGGAANAAAGAAAGAAAGAAAGAAAGAAAGAAAGAAAGAAAGAAAGAAAGAAAGAGGAAGGAAGGAAGGAAGGAAGGAAGGAAGGAGAGAAAAAACCAGAAAACAAATAACAAAATGGCAGTAGTAAGAACTTACCTATCAATTATAACATTGAATGCAAATGAACTAAATTCTCCAATCAAAAAACCTAGAGCAAATGAATTGATTTTTTAAAAAGACCCAACTATGTGCTACCTGCAAGAAACTCAATCCCCCTATAAAGACACAAATAGACAAAGACACAATAGATAAGGGGATGAAGAAAGATATTCCGTACAAATGAAAGCCAAAAAAGAAAGAGTATTCTATACTTATATTAGATAAAATAGATTTTACCTTGCCCAGATCCATCCAAGGAATCACTATCTATGGCAGCTACAGCCTTACAAAATGCATTTTTTAAAGAATAAAACTTGGAAGTCAAAATTTCTCCTTGATCTATAAGCTTCAGAATGGATGTTGTGTTATGAGGCATGAAAATAACATTATTCTCCTTGTACGTCTTCATCTGAGCTCTTGGGTGATCAGACACATTGTCAATGTGCAGTGACACTTCAAAAGGAATCTTTGTTTTTCCTGAGCAGGAGTTCTCAACAGTGGGCTTAAAATATTCAATAAATCATGCTGTCAACAGATGTGTCTGTCATCCAGGCTTTGTTGTTATATTTAGAGAGCACAGGTAGCAGATTTAGCATCGTTATTAAAGGTCCTAGGATTCTTCAGAATGGTAAATAAGCACAGGTTTCAGCTTAAAGTCACTAGCTGCATTATCCCCTAACAAGAGAGTCAATCTTTCCTGTGAAGCTTTGAAGCCAGGCATTGATTTCTCCTCTCTAGCTATGAAAGTCCCAGATGGCATCTTTTTCCAATAGAAGACTGTTTTGTATACATTGAAAACGTGTTTTTTAGTGTAACCACCTTATTTAATGATCTTAGCTAGATCTCCTAGATAATTTGTTGCAGCTTCGATATCAACATTTACTGCTTCACCTTGCATTTTTATGTTATGGAGACAGCTTCTTTCCTATAACCTCATGAACCAGTGTCTGCTAGCTTCCTACTTTCCTCCTGCAGCTTCCTCATCTCTCTCAGCCTTCATGGAATTGAAGAGAGTTAGGGCCTTGCTCTTGATTAGCCTTTGGCTTAAGTGAATGTTGTGGCTGGTTTGATCTTGTATCCAAACCATTAAAACTTTCTCTATATCAGCAATAGGGCTGTTTTACTTACTTATTATTTGTATGTTCACTGGAGTAGCACTTTTCATTTTCTTCAAGAACTGTCCCTTTGCATTCACAAGTTGGTTAACTGTTTGGCACAAAAGGCCTAGCTTTTGGCCTATCTTGTTTTTTACGTGCCTTCCTCCACTAAGGTTAATTATTTCTATCTTGTGATTTCAAGTCAGAGACTTGCAAATCTTCCTTTTTTGAACACTTAGATGCCATTGTAGAGTTACCACAAAACAATCAATAGTAACATTAAAGATCACTGATCACAGATTGCCGTAACAGATACAATAACAATGAAAAATATTGAAATATCATGAGAATTAGCAAAATGTCACACAGAGACACAAAGTGAACACCTGCTGCGGGAAAAATGGCATTGACAGACTTGTTCCATGCAGGGTCGCCACAGACATTGAATTTATAAAAAGCAATCTTCAAAGTGCAATAAAATGAGGTATGCCTATACTGTGTAATTATCTCAAACAGCCCTGATGCTTTCTTAGTGTCTGTTAAGAGTAGGGCAACTGCTCAGTAAAACTGAGCACAGCTACATAAGAATTCAGATGTATAAAACATTGCATTTCCTGCCTTGTGATCCAACCAATTTAGTATGTGTATTTTAAGCTACAATTTTTTCTTTTGAAAAATAAGCTATTTTTCTGAAATTATTTAACATCTTCCAACACAATATAAAATGAGCTAAATTTTGAAAGGGAGACGAAAATAATTTATTTCAGTTCACCACGAATGTTCGGGAAACAAGGTCTTCAGGAAATACAATTCAGTAGACATTTTAATATTGTTGTTAGATGAAGGAAACATTATTTGGTTGCAGCAACACATACTTTAGAAAAAATAACTACAGAATGATTTGCTTAACTTAGAAATCATTATTTCTTCTGTTATTTACATATAAGCTCTCTCTTTCCAACTGGGTTGGAACTCTCTTGCAACTGGGTTGCAAGACTTGGTAAGACAAAATCACCTTATGTGTAGTTTTATTTACCCAATTAATAACTGCTGGTGATAATGGCCTTGTTGATGATATCCATCCACTCTGTCAATTTTTTTCATGTTAATTGTAGATAACTTCTATTTATATTTTTGTGATTTTGTACAGTTTTTGTAACAAATTTTATCATTATTATAAGCAAGTCCCTTCTCCTGTTTTCCTGCAATGGCTATATCGGGTTCTATTCTTCTTTTCTACGCAACGCTTCTAATGTAGACTTAATTTTAATGAGAAAATTTTGATTTGCTCCCAACTTTCCATTTTCAGGCCCAAAATATGACCTCCTTTGCTTTCTTCCATGTATGGTTTATATTTTAGGCTTATTGAGAAATCAGAAGGATCAGTAATAAGAGACCAAAAAATGGATTTAGTAGTCTAAATGCAGATTTTTTATATTAATATGAAATGGGAAATGCTATTCTATTTTTTTAAAATTGAAATTTCGTTTCTAGAAGAAAAATTTGTTATATTCTGTCAATTTAATTTTATAAGTAAATCACTTTGATAACTCAAAAAGCTAACCCAATAACTTTTTGTAACTTGAAACCAAATACATCTTTCCAAATATGAATCTTTAAATTGACAGAGGCAAGTTTTTCTGAAATTTGTATAGAAAATAGGTTTTACAGTAAATAGTGAAATGACTCTTATCTGGATTATTGTCACTGAAAGTCATGCACTGAAAGGGCAAAGAGAAGCTTTCAATGATTATTACTATTTTATTTATAAGAACTAATTTTCCTATACTGTTCCACATGACATGTGAGGAGAAACATTATCCATCAGTAAATCAAAATAATCTGTTGGTATAACAATCGTTATGTATATTTGATCATCTTGGCCAATTTTCAATTATTGCCATTAGCATTTGAATGAGAAAAGACATTTGAAGCAAAATTCCTATTTAGAGCACAATTAATCAGTAAGGTCATCCATCTTCATCTATAACATGAAAGGATGAAGATAATCTCTGAAACCACTTGGGGATCCGTAAAAATCTGTAATTCTTGTCTCTGGGCAACTGCTATCTGCTCTGCATTCCTGGGTCTCCCAGGGAATCTGCTTTTATTGAGTCTTCACAATGACTTAGGTTTACAAACAAAAAATCTAGTTGGAACGAGTAACACTTATGAACAATTAGTGAGTAAAATGCAACATTGTTCAGCCTATAAATACTGCTGCCCTTATGATGTAATGAGTCAAATTCTTAAGTGGGCTGCTGTATACCAGGCATTCCTAAAGCTATATGTGTATGGGTTTTGAGAAATCTGACCTTAAAATGAAAAAAAAAAAACAAAAAAAAAAACAGATTTGGGAATGTGTATTATAATTATGAGACAGCCCTTCAGTATGTATCCCCCTTTAGAAACTCTTTAACACAGGACTTAAAAAATCTAGAGAACAGGCGTGGTGGCTTATGCCTGTAATCCCAGCACTTTGGGAGGCCGAGGTGGGTGGATCACGAGGTCAGGAGTTCAAGACCAGCCTGGCCAAGATGGTGAAACCCCGTCTCTACTAAAAATACAAAACAATTAGCCGGGCGTGGTGGCACATGCCTGTAATCCCAGCTACTCCAGAGACTGAGGCAGAGAATTGCTTAAACCTAGAGGGGCTGAGGTTGCAGTGAGACGAGATCGCGCCACTGCACTCCAGCCTGGGCAACAGACCTAGACTCTGTCTCAAAAAAAAAAAAAAAAAAAATCTAGAAAGAGAGAGAAAAGAGTATTTCTTAAACTTGAGCCATTATGATTTTTTTGTTACATTTTTAACTATCAGAGAACAAGAAGTACCAGAAACGATACTTCTAACACCTGGTCACAGGCAGACACATACCTGTGAACCTTCTCCAACCAAAGCCATTGTGCTTGTTTTTGTTTACTGATGAGGATGGGACTGAATGATTGGATGTCTGAGCCCCATTGCTTCAATCCAACACCAAATAAGCCAACAGAAAGATAATAAAATGTTGTACAGCTTCTTCAACTGGTTACAAAGCAGAAATATTGTGGTGTCAATTTTTTTTTATTTTCTTTTTAGTTGACAAATAATAAATATATGTATTTATGGAGTACAATGTGATCTTTCGATACATGTATGCATTTGTGGAATGATGGAATCAGGCTAATTAACATATCCATCACCTCACACACTTATCATTTCCTTATAGTGAGAATATTAAAAATCCACACTTTTATAGTATTTTGAAATCTACAATACATTATTCACTACAGTCACCATGCTGTACAGATCACCAGAACTCATTCCTAATGTCTAACTAATCTTTGTACCTTTGACCAACATCTCTTTCACCATGCACTCTCCTCCCCTCCACTCTGCTTCTGGTTACCGCTATTCTATTCTCTACTTCTCTAAGAGTTTGACTTTTTTAGATTCCACACAGAAGTGAGATCATGTGATATTTGTATTTCTGTGCCTGGCTTATTTCACCTAGCATAATGTCCTCTAGATTCATCCATGTTGTCACAAATGACAGAATTTCTTTCATTTCTAAGGCCATATAATATTCTATCATGTACATACACTACTTGTAAAAAATCCACTCACCTGTCGATGAGCACTTCAGTTGCTTCCATATCTTGGCTATTTTGAATAATGCTGCAATGGAAAAGGGAGGATAGTGGAAGGGATCTTTAGAGATCCAAATAAAAATATGTCGAACCTAAAACTCTTGTTAGGCAAATTTGCTATGCTTGTACATGTGAGAGCAAACTATCCGTTCTAGCATACCGAGAATCTATGTGCGGTAGCTTCATAAACTTTCGTCGAAGCTGTTGTCTGGGGAGTAAAATAATCTTCTAAAGAAGCACAGGAAAGGAATTTAAAACATTTAAATCTTTTTGGCAATCCATTTCAATCATTTTCTTTGAGTCACCAAATTGTTGGGATATTAATATAAATTTAATATTTGTTCTTGACTTTTCGGAAAAGCTTGTGGTAAAGTAAGACTAGAAGAAAATTGCCTTAATATGATTAGCAATGATCATTCCCAATAGTAATAAAGTTACACTAATTAATATTTAGTATTAAATAATGGCATTAAATTATTAAAGAATAAGAGAAGCATATCAGATATTACAACAATATTTTTGTGGCAATAAAATTATTTTGAGGATTCTAAACAATATAATAAGAAAAGAAAAAACCCAAAAGGAATATTTTATAAAGGATGGTACAAAACTATTATTGTTTTGGACATATTTTTTATTGAGAAATTCCAAAAATGAACTGAAGACCTTTCCGAAGCAATAAGAAAGTCTAATAAGATATTCGAAATCAATTAATCAACATACAAAATCCCATACATATGTGTGTGCATGTAAATGTTTTCCTAATATCAGTAATAACAAGTTAAAATACAGGATTAAAAAGTTGCTGTCGCAGTAGCAATGAATCAGCACTATACGAAGCCTGGGAATGAACAAGCAATCTGAAAGGGTCTATAGGAAGAACACTAGGCCGGGCGCGGTGGCTCACGCCTGTAATCTCGACACTTTGGGAGGCCGAGGCGGGTGGATCACGAGGTCAGGAGATTGAGACCATCCTGGCTAACACGGTGAAACCCCGTCCCAACTAAAAATACAAAAAACTAGCCGGGCGTGGTGGCGGGCGCCTGTAGTCCCAGCTACTCTGGAGGCTGAGGCAGGAAAACGGCGTGAACCTGGGGGGCGGAGCTTGCAGTGAGCCGAGATCGCGCCACCGCACTCCAGACTGGGCGACAGAGCGAGACTCCGTCTCAAAAAAAAAAAAAAAAAAAGAGAAGAACACTAAAGCTTTGCTAACAGTTGAAAAGAAGACATCATTAAATTACAATAGCATTATTCAGAGATTTGTCCAAATATATTACATCATTTTAAAATAGTTATTAAAAGCAGCAATAGCACAATAATGTAAAAATACGACAATAAAACAAAGTGGAGAGTCAAAAACTATGCGGAAAGGACAAATCATTGAATATTACATATGCTTACAGGACATGGAATATTCATATGAAAAAGATTTAAAGTTCTACCTTTCAACATAATAAATTCCACAAAGATTCAAAGTTAAAAAGTTTTAAATCTTTAAAATAATAGAATAAGACATATACTGTTTTTGCCATTCTAGGAATTAAATTTTTTTTCTAATCATGACACTAAAGCGAGAAATCATAAAGTAGAGAAATGACAGATTTTAAAAAATAAGACTTTTAAGACTTCCCTATGACAAAAGACCCTGTGTGTGAAGAAAGAAAAAAAAGTTAAACTAGGAAAAATAGCATTTATGGGTATAAAGCATTATACTTTTCAAATATAAATTCTTCTTACAAATAAATAAAATTGATTTTATTGAGTAAGGTGTTTAGATGCTTTAGTACTTTATATACTTTAAAATATTTTAATATTTAAAAAGAGTAAATTTCTTAAGATCCAGGGATTTTGTGAGGGCTAGATGCTGAAAGAAAGAACATTTATCAACAGGGCAGAAAACAGAGGATTGGGCTTTGCGGTGTTGATCTTTATCTTCCCTCCTCAACTCTTTACTGCCTCCACTTGTCCTTAATTGTCCACTTGTCTCACTCTTCTACCTTCTGAAATGGCCACTACATGAATTAAGATGCATATTATTGCAGTCATTATTTTAATTGAAACATAATCATATTTTAAGTTAAAAAGTAGTTATTGTCTATATAGCCTATGCTGTGCTATGGTAAGACCGAATCGTGAAACCTTAGCCTCTTTACATATAAAGGATTATTTTTTACTCAAGTAGAGTTGCTAAGGGGCTGACAATGCTTGCTGACAGCTCTCTTCCAAGCAGACATAGCTACATCTTATGACTCTGCCATCTCATATGTTTCCTTCTGAAGTTGCTGTCTCATGATAAGAAAGCTGTGAGCAGCACTGTGGCTTTTAACTGTCTCAGTACAGATGCAACACTGCACTTCTGCTCATAGATCATTTGCCAGAACTACTCACAAAACTGAAAGAGAGTCTGAGAAAGGTAAAGGACATCGCCCGTTGGATGAATTTTCCACTGTTGAAAAATTTAAATTTATATATTTTTTCATAATCCATTGAATCTCACAAACATTTTTGTGTTTCTGAAACAACACACTGTTAAAAATACAAACTAACCTAAGACAACTTTCCTTTCTTGAAAGGATTTAATTGCTGTTATTTTAATGTGCATATAGTCATAACGGGATCCAGTCATGATAAATCCAGTCCTCACTGGTATTGAAAATTCTTGGTTTTCTACAGCTTATGAATTCCAAAACTTACCTGGATAAGGTTCTACCCAGAAGCAGAGAAATGGGAGGGTACAGAGGCAATGACTCCACAACTTGAAGCCAAAATAAAAACTAAAAGTATTTACAACAAATTTCCCTGTGCTTTGATTAAAAACAATATCTGGGGGTTTAAAAATTAAAATATTATTATTATGTGGAGTCAAAGGATGTTTAATCAAACAAGGGCAAGAGATATTTTGGATCTTTTATTGTTTTACAATTTTTGTTTTGGAAAACATAATAAATGCTAGTTTTAGAAAATGCAGTAAATACAGATTGATAAGGGAAATAAATAAAAATGTAACTAGTGTCATCACCCAAAGATGACATCTGTAAACATTTGTTTGGTGTAGCTGACATAATTTACTGAAATAGGCAAACAAACTATATTTCCACAAACTATATTCCACAAACTATATTCTAACCTGTCCCCAAATATATATCTTTCTGTTAATGAATAATACTTACAGTATCGTTTTCAACATAATTCCATTGTACGGACTATCATCATATATTTAACCATGACCTCAGGTCCTTAGATATTAAGGATATGAAATGGATATTTGCCTTTTGGCTATCATCCATCAACTCTGTCTTCTTTTTGTAACAGCTCACATATTGCCTTTTGTAGAATTTCTTCTCCCCCAAGTTTTATAAGCTTATTGAGATTATAAATGAAGAGTCCTGCCCATACAACCTCTGAATTAGAGAGATTTTTTTTTTTAACATTTTTAGTATCACAATAGGAAAACAGAATAAAATATCTTACTGTAGTGCGTTTATTCTAGCAGCTGTAGGGCCTTGATAAGACCGAGTTGTTTTGCTATTCAACTCTCAGTGATACCTTGTTTCTCTTTCTGTGCCAGGTTCATTAGCCTTACTGTCAATGCTGTAAACCTCTCAATATCTTTCAAATATATTTATTTCCTGCTTAATGTAGTCAGGATTGGTTTATTTGAAGCATAATCAAAGAACTTGAACTAATGGGAGCTGATATTATAGACAGTGCTAGTATGATCATTCTTGTAACTAAATCTTTGCACAAATTATACTATCAGATATATTCCTAGCATTAGAATTCCTGAGTCAAACACATGCATATTTGAAGACTTTGATATAATCTGCTAATGTGTTTTTTTTGGTAATATTATACCTACCAACCATATCTGGAAGCCCTCATTTCTACTCAACTATGCCAATGCTATATATTAACATATTTTAATTATTTTTTAAAATTTGAGATGAATTATGTGCTTACATTCCATTTGATTACTAATAAAGTTGGACTTTTTTCATATTCTTATTGGTATTTTTAAAATGTCATTTTTATATAATTTTTGATTTTTTTGATGTATGTGTTTTACTGATTTCTCATATATGTTGTAAACATTTTCTCAGCTTTTAAATGTATATACACATAAATATACATAACAGACTATGCAACTTAAAGTTTATGTATTTGAATCAATCATCTTTGATTTTCTTTATGTATTCTATCATATTTTGAAAGACCATTTTCAAATCATGGTTGAATAAGTGTTAATCATTTTTCTTTTTCAAGTCCTACACATTATAATTTTGATGAAAACTAAATGTTAACCTTTTGCCAATGATGGTGGTGAATTCCTGCACTTGCCTATGTATCGTGGGCCATGTGACTTACAATACTTTCTTACAGTAAGATTTCTCTGCTACCCACAGGTTATCAAGTGATCATTGTATTTAAGACACATATCTTATGAATTATGTATTATTACTGATTGCTAAAGTTCAAAGAAGTTAATTAACAAAGCTAGCAAGTGGTACAGTAGGCATGCAAATCTGATCTTTTGACAGTAAGTTCAGTGCAAAGCACTTCTTAATAAATATGAAATATTCTGCAGATTATTTAAGCTCTCTGGGCCTTGGTTTTTTCACTTGAAATTTGGAGTAATAACTGTAACCTACACGAGTCAAGTTTTATGAGAGATAGCAATGTAACAAAGTGGTTAAAAGCAAGGCCTCCTTATCCTGGTTGCCTGGGTGTGAATCCTGGTTCTGGTACCTACTGGTATGAATTCGTCCATATTCTTAATCTCCCTTTGCTACATTTTTTTAATATATAAAATGAGCATGATAATAACATACCTACCTCATAGAGTTGCTATGAGGTATAAATGAGTTATTATCTGTGACACATGTAGAAGCATATCTGGCAAAGGGAAAGTGCAAGATCAGTGTGTTTTCCGCTCACTCATATATAGCACTAAGAACATGACCTGACACTTAATAAGTACTCACCAAATATAAATAATGCCGCCTCAGATGATTTCCTACATCAAAGCCACTGCCATTTCAAGAATTGCAAACTGAAAATTCTATACACGATGTTAGGTTAAATTAACATGCTTTGTGATTTTCCTCCAAGATTTCTCTTTTTCTTGTAGTTTATTTAGGAAAAAAATAGGGAGAGAGGAAGATTGATGAAGAAAGAAAGCGAGAAAGAAAGAAAGGAAGGGAGGGAGGGAAAGATCAGTTGACCCTTTCCTCACGGATCAAAGGAACGCATAAGCAAACATCATCAACTTAGTTTCAGAGACACACCTCATAAGGGCAATGTGCTTCCTGACCTGTTTCCAATTCCTATCTCTTGCCCTTACCTGCACATTGTTGGAAGTTATCTTCACTCCTGTCACTCAAGTCCCCATGAAATAGATTTAAGTTTCAAGAACAGAGAGCAAGTACCAGGTAGTATTTCCTGGTTATTTTATATAACAAGGGTATATAACTGGGTAGTATATCCTTGTTATTGTTATATTGTGCCTCTTAAAATAAAGAAATAGCTTCTTTTCTTATCCTCTTCAAAATCCCAGTGAGAATATTTCATTTTAATGTCTCGAAATTACACTGAATAAAAAAACTTTTGGTATTCTTTCCAAGATCCTAAATCTATTTTTAACATGCAGCTACTACCTTTTATGATATCATTTTATATATTTTAAATGGTTATTGTGGTCTTGACTATTTGTCAAACCCACTATATACTGACAAAGCCCAAGTGTTCCTTATAATACTTGTCTCACGAAAGACTTTTTACAAATACAAGTTTTCTCTTAAATCTCCTTTAATTTTTCCCCATAAAACTATTGATTCAGTTACCACATTTAACCATGGCAGTACCATAAACAGTCCATCATGTGGGTGATGCTCATTGAATCATGGCTTTAGGGGCCATAGCTAGTAGGACAGTGACTATAATAATCGATCTCTTGTTCCAAAGTCTACAATCTATAACACCAAACTGCAAAGGGAATGAGAAGTATTAGTGCTCAGATGTTCTTAAGTTTCACTCAGCACAGGACATAGAAAGAGATTCAATAGTCAACAACCATTATTGTAAACTGAATCTACCAGGAACCCAGAGAGGCAGTGGGTATTCATGGTGCTCTAAGGGAAACACTAAGAAATATAACATATCTTCTACTTCCAAAGTAGATTGCAATTCTGTAGTGGGATAAGCAAGTGACTCAAGATAGACTATGATAAATATCCTAAGGGAGAAACTAATAAGTTAATTAAGAGTTCAAAGGAGGAAGTGAGTACATCTGTTGAAGGCAAAAAGAGCAGGATTTATCAACAGCATGAACCTTGGATGATATTGGCTCCAGACTTAACTATGATCCTTCAATTTTATATGAGGGCTGGAAATCAGGATTTTTATGGAGAATATCCTTTGCTAATGTTGGAAATTTGTCTTTAAAAATCAACATGTAGTCAAATATATGGGCTGAATCTGGCCCAGTAACCATCAATGTACCCTGTGTGGGACAGAGACTATATCTGGAAGTACCACAAGAAGCAGCAACACAGGATTTGGGATCAGACTGGAAAGTTTTCCTGCATTTAGGATATTATCCTTAATAGAGTAGGAAATGGGAACCACTGAGGGGTTGTTAGAGGCATGAAATGCAACTACTAAAACAATGCTTAAGAAAGTTGAAATTAACAGCAGTATGTAAATTGGATTGGAAGGCTGAATTGAAAGGAAAGAAGTCAATTTGGAAGCTGTTGTAATAGACCAACAGGAATACAATCCAGGGTGACAGAAGCAGCAATGGAGAGAAGATACAGGGATAGTTGCTAGAATGTACAAATATATGCAAAGCTGTTAGCATCCTGTTCATGTTAATCCTTTCTTCCTAACACAATGCAATTCCATTGGAAAATTCATTTTGTTTTTGAAAGGGAGTGTAGCCTCTGGAGCACTTTGGGAGACCAAGGCAGGCAGATTGCCTGAACTCAGGAGTTCACGACCAGCCTGGGCAACACAGTGAAACCCTGTCTGTACTAAAATACAAAAAAGTAGCTGCGCATGGCTGCATGCGCCTGTAGTCCCAGCTACTCTGGAGGCTGAGGCAGGAGAATTGCTTGAACCCAGGAGGCGGAGGTTGCAGTGAGTTAAGATTGTGTCACTGCACTCCAGCCTGGGTGACAGACTGAGACTCTTGTCTAAAAAAAAAAAAAAAAGAAAGGAAAAGAAAGGAAGGAAGGAAGGAAGGAAGGAGAGAGAGAGAGAGAGAGAGAGAAAGAAAGAAAGAAAGAAAGAAAGAAAGAAAGAAAGAAAGAAAGAAAGAAAGAAAGAAAGAAAGAAAGAAAAGGAAGNAAAGAAAGAAAGAAAGAAAGAAAGAAAGAAAGAAAGAAAGAAAGAAAAGGAAGACAGAAAGAAAATCTGGAACCTGGCTGTCCAGATTCTAATTTGATTTCCCCTCTTACCAAATGTGTAACTTGTGGAAATTAATCAAACTTCTCTATTTTCTGTATCTCAATTTTCCTAGCTTAAAATGGGGTTAGGGTAGTCCTTATAGAGTTGTTAGGATTACCTAACTTTCTCTTTCTGTTTCTGTACATGTATGAAACTGTTCTCTGACACAAAGTAAGCATTATGATAAGCGGTCACCTATTTAAAATAATATAAACCATTGGAGTAGATAATCACTTTTTATGTATATAGTATCTACCTACTGACTTCATTTACCAATCCTATTCACCTCCTTCTTTAAAATTGTCCCATAAAATGTAAGACTTCAAATTATATTGTGCCACTTGTTTGTAATATATGAGAGGTACAATTTCAAGGAAAAGGGGATTTCCACCAACCCCTTGGTAATAATTACTTTTTCTTCATTGCCTTTGTAAGTTTGAAGCTAACTTTCAGCCACAACATAGGCTGATAGAGAAATACAGATTTTTTTCCTAAATATGCAGGTACACACATACTACAAATATACTATAGATAAAATATGGCTACTGTTCTAAATTCTAAGCTCTTTTTTTCGTTTTATTGATTCTATAATACTAAGTAGAGTGTGTATTCATAAACATCACTTAATATGTTAATGTTTTCATTATATTGAAATAAATTTCTCCTATTTGAAGTTCCCCTTTCTAAGATTTTTGAAAAAAGGAACTTGACTCAGTGATATGGGAAAGAGTGGGACAAGAAGGCTTTATTCTCTTACCTAGTTCCTTTTATTACCCTTTAAATCAGAGGCATCTAACTCCCTCCTCCCTCAAGGTACCCTGAACCCATGCCTAAGGTGAGGTGGTTGTTTGCTATGTAACCATTGCCTCAAGGGGGATTTACAACTCAAAGTATTCAGATCCTACTTGATTTTTTTCACGTGTGACAGATCTTGCTCTGTTGTCCAGGCTGGAGGGCAGTGGTGCAATCTTGACTCACTGCAACCTCAACTTTCAAGGGATTCTCCTGCCTCAGCCTCCCGATAGCTGGGATTACAGGCACACGCCACCATGTCTGGCTAATTTTTATATTTTTAGTAGAGACAAGATTTCACCCTGTTGGCCAGCTGGTCTTGAACTCCTGAACTCCAGAGCCCTTCCTGCCTCAGCCTCCCAAATTGCTGGGATTACAGGCATGAGTCACCACACCTGGGACTACTGGCTTTTTTTTGTTTAACTTAAATCAGCATTTATTCAGTGTTGTCTGTATTCAAGAGAGCCAGGCATCCTGGGCAGACAGAAGGGTAAATTAGACCCCGGCATTTTGTACTGTACCATTAACAAGACAATTCTAGAAAATCTTAGGAACAAATGTTAACTGTTGCAATTGTCAAATTTAGCTATAGAAAATGATAACTCCAATATGTCTTTTGAATTGAGTTAAGGAGATAAAATGGCTGCAAAAGAGAACTTAAAGTTGAAGAAATAACTAACTCGTTAGTCTCTCAACAGAGATTTTACTTATGTTGATTTCTATATGAAAGTTAATACACTTGCCAAAAAACACAACTTTTGCTTTGACATAATTGTTGAGTTGCTTGGACAGAAACCAACCAACAAATCAACTAACAGGTTCAGCTGCTTACTCAGCCACTCCTGGTTCAAATAAACCTGATGCATCTTTTGTGAAACTTGATTCATCTTAGCATTGATATCTGGAGTATCCCTTATCTCCCAACATATCATATGAACTTTTTGGGTTCTGTCTTTGTGTTGAATTAGGTCTTCTCTTCATATCCTCATTATTTAAATTTGCTATCTTGCCTTCAAAAATACACATTTAACAATTCTAATCTAATAGTAATGAGTGATCTAGAAGGAAAGCCCATTTTATTATAGAAAATTTCTGGGGTTCTTTTTGGAGATAGGGTCTCACTATGTTACCCAGGCTGGTCATGAACTCCTGGCTTCCAGGGATCCTCCCACCTCCAGCTCCCAAAATGCCAGGATTACAGATGAGTGCCACCACATCTGGCCTAGAAAAGGGTTTTTATTGTATAATCTTTTCACTACTTTTCACTGAAATTACTGGACCCTTAAACTGTGAAGTCATATCTCTTTTAAGAAAGTGATAGTTTTTTAACGTGTATATTACAAAAAAAATTTAGGGATCAAAAAACACATGAAAAAATGCTCATCATCACTGGCCATCAGAGAAATGCAAATCAAAACCACAATGAGATACCATCTCACACCAGTTAGAATGGCGATCATTCAAAAGTCAGGAAACAACAGGTGCTGGAGAGGATGTGGAGAAA
>NC_037680.1:89283329-89297959 GCF_003255815.1 Theropithecus gelada
AAAAAAAAAAAAAAAAAAAAAAAAAAAAAAAAAAAAAAAAAACAAAAAAAAAAAAAAAAAAAAAAAAAAAAAAAAAAAAAAAAAAAAAAAACAAAACAAAAAAAAAATGTTGCAATTGTTATTTTAAAGTAGGTGGTTGCCTTTTGAATCTTTTAGTTTTGCAAAATTTTCTCTTCTTGATGTTGTAGGTGCCTATGGTGCACAGAGCACAAAGCATTGAGTAACACTGAGTAGTATAATACAGACAATACAGTATAAAGAAGGAGAAATGAAAAGAAATAACTGGGGGGGAAACAATAGTAGCAGCTAATGAAATAACTACGTGGTTTATAAGACAGATAATTTGGGGAAGGAATGATAACATGGTTTTGGAGGAATAAACAAGTTACCCGAGAAAGCACAAATCTCTCTACTTAACAACTAGAAGAGTGTTCACTAGACTACAAATTAAATTTCTTGGGGGAAAAATGATAACCGATCTCCCATTAAACATCGATAAATTAGCCTAAGTTTAAAAATGATAAAGCTCAGTTACTTTTATATTCTGTTTCAGGAAATTAAATAGGAAAATAATTTTCTCATGAATGAGAGCTATTCTTTCCTTCGAAGTTTATATGTATTGTCATTAGATAACTCTGAATAAATTAAAATAAAAATAGCAAAATAACATGGAAATAATTCTGGACTTTGAGACTAAAGATTTCGGTTCTCTTGGTGGATCTCTGCCTAGTATTGGGTGATTTTCGTCTTATGACTTAACTTCGTCAGCTTCAGTTTCTCCTACTATACCAAATGGGAGAAATAAAAATGTAAAAGATAAAAAATAGAGCCAACTGATACCTTTGTATTCCCAGCAGCTAACAGAATGCCAGAAACATAAATGATGTTTAATAAGTATATTAAAAAATAAATTTATAAAATGGGCATAAAATCACTTTGCAGCATCGGTATAAAGATCAAATGAAAGCAAGGAGATGCAACGATTTTTAAATCTGAAACATTTTATATGTAAATAAAGATATAAACACATAAAATATTTCAATATTCTCTCATGACTAACAAAATGTATTTTATACTGCACAAAGTTTTGTAAATAGCTTTATTTATTTTTTAAATATATTCTCAGTATGTATATTTAATGTTATATATACATATATATTATTCAATTTATCTAAGCTTTCATGTCCTCACCTGTAAAGTAAGGCCTTGTGTTAATTATCTTCAATAACCTATTCTAGTTGTATCTTTTATGGACAATGTGATATAATATTTTATATAAATATGAAATGATTTAGTACATAAATAGATCAAATATTAGGTAAATTAGAACTTTGTTTCATATAAATAGTATTTTTAAGTAGACATAAAGGTTGCATAACTATTTTTTATCTCATGGAATACTTGATTTGTTATAATATAGAAACAAAAATTACAATAAACCTATCAAAACTCAAAATTCTAAAAACTATCAACATTTACGCAAAAAACATTAAAAAATTATACAAAGCCAAAATTTCAAGACATCTATCAAAAACTTTATTAATCATTGACAATGAGATAAAAAATAGTCTGATTTGCTTTTGAAAGTGAAGAAATCGTGTTTGACAAAAACTGAGCATACGTTTTGGGAAATAATGGGAAACAGAATTGGTGGGGAAAATAGGATATAAGAATTCCTTGAAAAATTGTAAACAGAGGAATAACATATCAGCATGCAGCGAGACCACAGTTAAGGGGAACAGCTAGGAAGGAGTTGCAGTCATTAATGTGGCACTCGTGGGGACTTAAAAGGGGTATTACAAGAGATCAATTCCTGCAGATATAACTCATACATGATCCCTCATTTCTCTCTAATAACCTAAAAACATGTCTATTCTTATCTTCCTTCAGATCCAGTGACATAATTTTGCAGGCACTAGATGTCACTGTTCTACTTAAGCAAAATAAAATCTAGTCATTCTCAAGTCATAATTGCATCTACCTGTATGTAAATCTGAGTCTGCTTTGTTTCAGATAATTTCATAAATCACTAGGGATTTGTACCTACTGCAGTCCGAAGAAGAACCAGTTCTGTAGTTATCTGACAATTTCTAAAGTCTTTTTTTGAAAAGAACAAGTAAAACAAAAAATTTAATTCTACAGATAAATGAGAACAAAATAAAACTAGAATCACGTCTTCAGAATTTGTCTATAACCTATTTGTCTTGTTAAACTATCTATATTGAACAATGTATAATTTTTTATTTTTATCTGTCCAGCATCCATAGTTGCACCTTTGAACTCTATTTTGAAATTCCCAATTGGGGCTAATCAGGAAAATACCATATTGTTAGTTTCATGCTAAAAAATCCTAAGGGACTAACCTGTCTTCTCTCTGCCTGCTGAGTTAAGTT
Organism: Theropithecus gelada; assembly: GCF_003255815.1. Classification (NCBI taxonomy): domain Eukaryota; kingdom Metazoa; phylum Chordata; class Mammalia; order Primates; family Cercopithecidae; genus Theropithecus; species Theropithecus gelada. The sequence goes on from NC_037680.1 coordinate 89,285,723, forward strand.
TGCTTAACTGAACACTCTTTGGGACTTTGAATCTTGATTGAATGGTGCAAGGATATAGGACTGTTGGAGGTGGAGGTGGTTTTTTTTTTTTTTTTTTTTTTAGGAGCCAGGTGGGGTGCTAGGCTGGTCAGACTGACTGTTCTTGCTAGGGGACTCTCACTATACTTCTTGTGGCTGATTGGTTTAGAGCCCCCTTGATTCCCAGATGTTTCTAAACCTGGGCCTAAGCTTCTTGTTGAGTCTATGACCCATCCACCCTAACACCACCACAACCCCAACACACACGATAGCCTTACAATAAATCTCCTTTTCCTTATGGTAGCCAGGTCAGATTTTGTTGCTTGCAACTACACAAAACAAAACAAAAACATAAATCCACATCTTAAAAAACAATACATGTACTTTGTGATATAAAATTATCAGCTTTGCCTTGTCAAGCTCACACTTGTTGAACTTCTAGGGTTCGGGGAAGCATAAAGGAATAGGTTCTCAAGAAAGAAATTTACAAAATATATACCTGGTCATGTAAGACCTTGATTCTAAACTCTAGCAGATGTTTTTTCCTAGAAGTATCCAGGCAGTTAATTATCCCGAATCTCTAAGATTCTAGTTTTTGGACACCAGTCTTTGTACATCCTACTTGGCATCACCTTGGGAGATCTGAAGGAAATGAAAAAGAAAACAACAGTATTGTCAAGTATTGTGAAAATTACTGATAATAGAGGCAGCTGTCAGAGGATCCATGGAAACTGCAGGACATAGGCTGGAATTTTACAACTGACACAGGGCCCAGCAGCATGGAAAGAAAACTGACTTGGGTGCAGCTTCCTGTCAGAATTCTAGCTGTTACGATTTTTTGTGAGAGGTAATCTGGTGTGGTAGGAAGGTAACGGACTTTGGCCACAGGCACACCAGGTTTCTATTCCCAACTCAGCTAGTTGTTAGTCATACTAACTTAAACAATGTACTAGTTCTCTGATTCCCAATTTTCTTTTCTTGAAAATAATGCCATTTCTCAAGGAATTGAGAGGCGTACATGGAAATGGTGTTTCATTCCCTCTTCTCTATCTCTTCCCCTACCTTTGCTCACTCCAAGGAACCTGGTCTGGAGATGTCAGATGTGGGTAAACCAAACAGGTGACTGATAGTGAAAGGATTGTGAAAAGGAATCACATGTGCAGCACTCTGAGACAGTCCTGGGATTACAGTACTAACTTTTAGAGCCTGAGAGAATCTTACTGATCTCATACATTTGAGGAAGGAACCAAAGCGGATAATTTTAGGGTATTTTCCAACCTAATTAATAACCAGAAGCATGTATTTAACAAGGGCCTTATTTCACACAAATTTCCAGTCCATTTTTATATTACTAAAAACTATGATCTGAAAATGCGATCTATTAAAAAGATACTTTTGACATAATGACCCGTTCCGAGAGCATTTGCATTTTAAAGTACTGACAGGCAGATGAATATAGAATATTATTTGCGTGGTGTTTTTTTACACAGGGGGCATCCCTAGCTATCTTCAAATAACATAATGCAGGTGTCCAGCTATCTGAACAGGTGTAACAACTGGAGTTTGCAGAGACTGCCAAGGCAGAAATATCTGAAGGTTCATTTCTTTTCTTTTCTGTATTTTTTCAATTTTGAAAATTAGAAAATATAGAAAAGTAAAAAGAAGAAAATAAAAGCCTTTTAAATTTGACCAACTAGAAATAAACTGTTAAATTGTTGCTTCATCTTGTCCTCCCAGTTTTTCTTGTTTTCTCTCTCTCTCTATCTCTCTCTTTTATTTTTTATTTTTTTAATTTTTTTGAGACACAGTCTTGCTCTGTCACCCAGGCTGGAGTGCAGTAGCTCAGCCTCGGCTCACTGCAACCTCCACCTCCAGGGTTCAAGCAATTCTCCTGCCTCAGCCTGCAGAGTAGCTGGGATTACAAGCATGTACCACCCTGCTCAGCTAATTTTTGTATTTTTAATAGAGACCAGGTTTACCATGTTGGCGAAGCTGGTCTCAAACTCCTGGCCTAAAGTAATCTGCCCGCCTCGGCCTCCCAAAGTGCTGGGATTACAGATGTGGGCTATCACGCCCAGCTGTTTTCTCTCTCTCTTGCCCCCTCTATGAATATTTCACAAAAATGTGATTGTGCAATGCATATGTTTCATAACCCTTCATACTTAGGCCAGATTCAAGGCAAGGTTAATTTGAAGTGAATGTATTTCCTAGTTTATAAAGTAACTTTTGGTACATTCACTCATTTATAGTTTGTAACCATAGGTCTTTGAGAGGGAAGGCAGCAAATTATATATATTTTTAGAAAAGGGTGGAGTTACATCAATAAGTGCAAGTCCCTCCTTCTATCCAAAAGGATCATTATAGAGAAAAAAATACTAGGACAATGGAGAGTGATTCTTTACACTTTATATGAAAAAGTAAAATGTTCCTCCCAATAAATATTGTTTTCACAAGGAAAAAAACTTACATTATGTCAGATAAAAGGTGACAAGTAGGGAAACAGAATGTATAATGCCATGCAGCCCTGATGTCTCACTATGTTGCACAAACGTGGCATTAAATTTCTGTAGTAAAGTAATCTTAATAGTTCCAAAAAGGCAAAGAAATTTTAGATCTTCTGTGCATATTAGTTTAGAAATGTAAAGGGTAAATAAAAGAGAAAGAGTGAAATTCAAAAATACCCGAATACACTTTAGATGTTAAAATAATGTGTCTGTTTGATTACAGAAGTTAATTAGTCTTCAGTGTTGCCTTTTTAAAATTTTTCTTAAAGTGTATATATTCAATAAAGCCAGCAGCCACATTTGTCTGGTATACTGGTGTATCTTGAATGCCTGTACCTTAGAGTGTCTCTAGTACTTAGCACTTTCCTGCAAAAAAGGAGCTGCTTAAATATGTTTAACAAATATATTCAACTCATCATATTTTCACAAATTAAGAAGAATAGAAGTAACTCAAATAGTCCATATTCCAAAACTAGCATATTTATGACACTAAAATTAATTTTAATTTTTTAAAATTATGCATCAATGAATGAACGTACTCTTACAATATTTTTAGAAATCCCACTTTCTACAATGCATTATGCTGTGTGTAAATGAAAGCATACAGCATATGTATATGGATATGACATATGTATATGGAACAGACACTGTTCCAGCCTTCATAGAGCAGAATCACCAATTAAAAATGTGTCCGATGTTCTGAGAAATATACCTTTGAAAGTAAACAGTGAAGCTATTTAGAAAAGACTCAGCTTTTAACATTGGCAGGCCAATTTCTCATTCTGCTTCCCATTAATGGGCCCTTCCCTGATTTTAACTTCATGCTGGGACTTCATGACTGTGCTGTCGGGATTCTCAATACATAATAGATTTAAATTTATGTTAAAGAAATGGATTCAGAACTTCAAGGGAAATCTGTTTGGAACCACGTATGCTAAGTGAGATTCTATATCTATGATAAGGAAAAGGTGGATAAAGTACTGGGTGGATGGGGTAGAGATGCCCATGATAGTAACAAGCGTAAAGAAGGAAGATCAAAGGTTATAAAACAAATACTTACTTATCTGATAATTTACCTATAGTTTTCCCTACTGGTCAATGTAGGTTGGCTGACAATGAAATGAGATAAAATACACAGGTTTCTTAATTTTCACACAATGCCTAATAGGAAAAATCTTAAAGAGATATTTGTTGTATTTCCAAGTGTGTTATATCATAAAATCTTATTGAAACACTTTTAAAATCTATGGCCAGGAATCATTTTGAAATGATCGGGAACTCTATACTGTTTCTCTCATTCCATCAAATGAAAGCTCTTCTTTTCTGTTTTTATGTGCCCTATCATTTATTATACTGTATTGGAGAACAACCAGAACCTCTAGCCTTTTTTGATTAATGGTATAAGGACTAACAACTGAATGAAGAAAATCATTTATTAATTGCTATAGATAACAAGCTTAGTATAGATTTTCCAGTACAGTAGCTTGTCCTAACTCTGCCCACAAGGAAGAGAAAGCCTCAGAAGGAAGCTGATAGAATATTTGCAGAAAAAAAAAGATCAATGTTAACAATGTTATGGCATTCCTCAGCACACTGTGGCATAAAGGTCATATAGATTCTCAGCCAAGGCAGAATATCTCAAAAATTTCTTGAAAGGGCAAGGCCAATACTTATTTAAAAAATTAAGTATAAGGTAATGCTGAAGACTTTTATATGTTCTGCCAGTGTGTGTATTTGTGTGCTTCTGTAAGGTTGAATATAGCTGAAGAATTGGTTTTGTTTTCTCAGGTACCTCGTTTAACCTTTTTAAAAGACAGTAGCCACAGAATCCCACAAAAGCCAATTTTCTGTCCATGTTTCTAAAAACTCCTGATGTTTATGACAAATTTATTGGAAAGGATAGAAATGTATTATTGTACTTTTCATGCACAAAACTCAAATCATTAGAAAACGATTTAGTTAAAAGAGGCCACCAAAAGTTCTATTGGGAATTGAAGTTTGGCCTTGGAATGGATGCGGGATAAGGAATACAATTTTGACATCTTCTCATTCACAAGCTACACTTATAATTAGCATTTAAAAGCTTCTAATTTAAAATAAAAATACAATGATTAATCATCTAAATTGACTGTGGTGAGGGGAAGGAATACAAATGCTTATGCTTCTTTTGGGGATTACATCATACACATTTTCTCATGTAAAGCTGTAGCCCTTAGTTTTTCAATTGTTCTTCCATCCTCTACCTTTCAACCAATGATATCAAACACAGCAACACTGATCATCTGTGATGGAGTTATTTTAGTGACTCTTCACTTAGCCCAAATTTCTTCTGCCCACCGCTGGAATTACAGATATGTTGCAGTGGGCCAAGACACTTGGTTATAAAACAATTCCATCTCAAAGCCCACAAAAGAATGGTCAGGAATACAGCAGGGGAGAAGATAAAGGAAAACAATGCTGGGTTCTTGAGGCTACACCTGCTACATTTTTCTATGGGAATCTGTTCTTCCCATCCTATGTGAAATTCTTTATCTATAACTGTGTCCATGTTCATCCACACTGGGAAAATCCCTGAAAGACCATGTAAGATTATCTGGTGAGCTACTATGTGAAGAATATAATTTATTTTAACTCAATGAAATGGACTTTATATTTCTTTCTTTCAAAACATGAAATGGAAGTACAGCTTCAAAGTTTTAAAACTGATCGTGAAATAATTTTAGACAAGTGTTCTAAGAAGAAAGAAAGAAAAAACAGAACTAGTTGACATTTCCTGACTATAATCTTACTGCTTAATTTACATAGGCACTAGAGTACTGACCTATTGCACAAATTTACCTACAAAATTGTTCAATATGTGCACCCACATGGATGACTTCATGTTTCATAAACATGTTGAACACATCAAACATTCAAACAAATCCAGGAAATCTTGGAGTTCAAATACCATGTTGAGTTTTTTGACATAAACAAATATTGCTTATAAACAGCTGGTGAATGGTTATCATGAAGTACGGCAAAAGAAATATGTGGAAGGAATAAGCATTATCCTCATCTTTTTTCCAGAGCAATCTAAAGAGCATAGTCCACCATTTGAACATAGCAAACAGTTAATTTATAAAGAAATGATTCATACATTCTATGTCAGAATTTGAAGAATAACCAGGAAGCTTCCTCAGCACTCTAAGTAGTCATTATTAACGATGATAATAGGTACCATTTAGTGAATACCTACGTCATAGAAAGTCCCAGGCACTTTACATATGTATTTGTCTCATTATCTTGGTAATTTTCAGCCTACTCCCCTCTAAGAAAGTTACAATGAAATAGTTAATTTAATTTTCGATTTTCAGTGAGAGGCCAACAGAAATTTTTAAAAAAAATTGGTGATCTTGCCATGCCAATTGCTAATTAGTGTCATTCAACTATGCCCACGTAGAAGCTCTGTACCACAGTAGAATAATAAACTAGGTCATTGCAAACCATAAAGGGCCTTGTGGTAGATCAATCCCAAAGTAGCAAGGAATCTGAGAGATCATCTAATATGATGCTTTCATTTTAAAGATCAGAAAACTAAGGCCAAAGAGTTTGTTTGATTTGTCCAAAGTCAGACAGTGAGTCAATGGTGCAAATAAGATTATGTATTATAATTAATGAGTTAATTCAGAAACCAAGATAATTTTCAACGTTAACTTTTTCCCCAAAGGCTAAGACTAATTCAGTTTCTTTCAAACATAATTCATATCTTCAGAAATTATATTTTTTTATTTGGTTGATGTTTATTCTGTGTGTGTGTGTGTTTTGTGTGTCACTAAAGATCAGAAGTGTCACCAATTGATTAGAAGGGTCACACATCAGAAAAGATTCTTCTTTCAGTTTTACTGATACTTTTGAATAGTTTAAATCTATTTCAATTCTCCTTGAAATCTACATGCATCAATCTGTATGCCAGAGACAAATGATACGCTCTTTCTTGCCTACATTATAGTGAGTTCATCAGCCGTAAAGGAATAGCAAGTAAGGTATGGTTTATTTCCTCTGCAGCCAAATGGATAATTTTAAGGCTTATTAAAATTATAATTTCAGTTTAAATGGCTGAATGAGGATGGTGGCAGTTTTCCCAGATGGTTTCTTTTAGTATCATATTTGTTACCACAAAAACATCATTAATTACCTGCTGAAATTTTCATCATAATGATGATGGTAAAAGAATAACAACTTTTTTTTTAAGGAATACAAAAAAGCAATTAATTTTGCCAAATAATTAAAACAGCAAGGAAGTAATGTTTATTTATATTATAAGTAATTAAATGAAACTTAGATGATAAGCTAAATTTTTTGTTATTCTGTCACCAATGCAAGAGTTAAAGTGTAAACATCAAATTGTTAATGTAACTATTTCTTTAGAGTAAATCTTACAAGATAACATACATATTGAGTTTGAGATTTTTTTCAAAAAAAATTACATGATATTATTGGTAGTATGATGGTAAATTCTAGCATTGAATTATCTAAAGTAGTACCCAGTTCCATCAATAGTTTGAAAAGTTTTAAAAGTTAAAGAGCTGTTGGTTTCTACAGGGTCTGCATTGGCCTCCTCCTCGGGCGACTGGGCCCTGCGGCAATAGCGCCTTCTTGAGCCCTGAGGATTGGCTGCCCTGAGCCTGCCTGCAGCAGGCCTCTCTCCAGCATGGTGTGGTGAAACACCAGCTGCTGTGAAGATATACCCTTAGATACGAACTGTCCGTTAATATGGTAAAAATACTTTTCACGGAGGTGCGCCCAAGATGGCCGAATAGGAACAGCTCTAACCTCCAGTTCCCAGCATGAGCCACACAGAAGAGGGGCGATTTCTGCATTTTCAACTGAGGTACTGGGTTCATCTCACTGGGGTGTGTTGGACAGTTGGTGCTGGTCCGCAGGTGCAGCCTGACCAGCAAGAGCTGAAGCAGGGTGAGGCATCACCTCACCTGGGAAGCACAAGGGGGAAGGGAATTCCTTTTCCTAGCCAAAGGAAATTGAGATACATAATACCTGGAAAATCGGGTAACTCCCACCCTAATACTGTGCTTTACCAAGGGTCTTAGCAAATGGCACAGCAGGAGATTATATCCCTCACCTGGCCCATAGGGTCCCACACCCACGGAGCCTCCCTCATTGCTAGCACAGCAGTCTGAGATCTAACTGCAAGGCAGCAGCAAGGCTGGGGGAGGGGCTCACACCACTGCTGAGGTTTAAGTAGGTAAACAAAGCCACCAGGAAGATCGAATTGGGTGGAGCCCGCCACAGCTCAAGGAGGCCTGCCTGCCTCTGTGGAATCCTCCTCTGGGGACAGGGCATAGTTAAACAGAAAGCAGCAGAAACCTTGGCAGAGGTAAATGCCCCTGTCTGACAGCTTTGAAGAGAGCAGTGGATCTCCTAGCACAGAGGTTGAGATCTAAGAACAGACAGGCTGCCTACTCAAGTGGGACCCTGACCCCTGAGTAGCCTAACTGGGAGACATTCCCCACTAAGTGCAGACCAACACCTCACACCTCACACGGCGGGGTACACCTCTGAGACGAAGTTTCCAGAGCAAGAATCAGATAGCAACACTCACTGTTCAGCAATATTCTATCTTCTGCAGCCTCCACTGCTGATACTCAGGCAAACAGGGACTGGAGCAGACCACAAGCAAACTCCAACAGACCTACAGCTGAGGGTCCTGACTGTTAGAAGGAAAACTAACAAACAGGAAGGACACCTACACCAAAACTCCATCAGTACGTCACCATCACCAAAGACCAAAGGCAGATAAAACCACAAAGATGGGGAAAAAGCAGGGCAGAAAAGCTGGAAATTCAACAAATCAGAGTGCATCTCCCCCATCAAAGGAACGCAGCTCATCACCAGCAACAGAACAAAGCTGAATGGAGAATGACTTTGACGAGTCGAGAGAAGAAGGCTTCAGTCGATCAAAATTCTCAGAGCTAAAGGAGGAACTATGTACCCAGCGCAAAGAAACTAAAAACCTTGAAAAAAGAATGGACAAATGGATAACTAGAATAATCAATGCAGAGAAGACCTTAAAAGAACTGATAGAGATGAAAACCATAACACGAGACTATGTGACAAATGCACAAGCTTCAGTAACCGACTCGATCAACCGGAAGAAAGAGTATCAGCGATTGAAGATCAAATGAATAAAATGAAGTGAGAAGAGAAGTGTAGAGAAAAAAGAGTAAAAATAAATGAACAAAGCCTCCAGGAAATATGGGATTATGTGAAAAGACCAAATCTACATCTCATTGGTGTGCCTGAAAGTGACGGGGAAAATGGAACCAAGTTGGAAAACACTCTGCAGGATATCATCCAGGAGAACTTCCCCAACCTGGTAAGGCAGGCCAACATTCAAATTCAGGAAATACAGAGAACACCACAAAGATACTCCTCGAGAAGAGCAACTCCAAGACACATAATTGCCAGATTCACCAAAGTTGAAATGAAGGAAAAAATCTTAAGGGCAGCCAGAGAGAAAGGTCGGGTTACCCACAAAGGGAAGCCCATCAGACTCACAGCAGATCTCTCGGCAGAAACTCTACAAGCCAGAAGAGAGTGGGGGCCAATATTCAACATTCTTAAAGAAAAGAATTTTAAACCCAGAATTTCATATCCAGCCAAACTAAGTTTCATAAGTGAAGGAGAAATAAAATCCTTTACAGATAAGCAAATGCTTAGAGATTTTGTCACCACTAAGCCTGCCTTACAAGAGACCCTGAAGGAAGCACTCAACATGGAAAGGAACAACCGGTACCAGCCATTGCAAAAATATATCAAAATATAAAGTCCATCGATGCTAGGAAGAAACTGCATCAACTAGTGAGCAAAATAACCAGCTAATATCATAATGACAGGATCAAGTTCACACATAACAATATTTACCTTAAATATAAATGGACTAAATGGTCCAATTAAAAGACACAGACTGGCAAATTGGATAAAGAGTCAAGACCCATCAGTGTACTGTATTCAAGAGACCCATCTCACATGCAGAGACACACAGAGGCTCAAAATAAAGGGATGGAGGAAGATCTACCAAGCAAATGGAAAACAAAAAATAAGCAGGGGTTGTAATCCTAGTCTCTGATAAAACAGACTTTAAACTGTCAAAGATCAAAAGAGACAAAGAAGGCCATTACATAATGGTAAAGGGATCAATTCATCAGGAAGAGCTAACTATCCTAAATATATATGCACCCAATACAGGAGCACCCAGATTCATAAAGCAAGTCCTTAGAGACTTACAAAGAGACTTAGACTCCCATACAATAATAATGGGAGATTTTAACACCCCACTGTCAACATTAGACAGATCAACGAGACAGAAAGTTAACAAGGATATCCAGGAATTGAACTCAACTCTGCACCAAGCGGACCTAATAGACATCTACAGAACTCTCCACCCCAAATCAACAGAATATACATTCTTCTCAGCACCACGTCGGACTTGTTCCAAAATTGACCACATAGTTGGAAGTAAAGCACTCCTCAGCAAATGTAAAAGAATAGAAATTATAACAAACTGTCTCTCAGACCACAGTGCAATCAAACTAGAACACAGGACTGAGAAACTCAATCAAAACCGCTCAAATACTTGGACACTGAACAACCTGCTCCTGAATGACTACTGAGTACATAACGAAATGAAGGCAGAAATAAAGATGTTCTTTGAAACCAATGAGAACAAAGATACAACATGCCAGAATCTCTGGGACACATTTAAAGCAATGTGTAGAGGGAAATTTATAGCACTAAATGCCCACAAGAGAAAGCAGGAAAGATGTAACATTGACACCCTAACATCACAATTAAAAGAACTAGAGAAGCAAGAGCAAACACATTCCAAAGCTACCAGAAGGCAAGAAATAACTAAGATCAGAGCAGAACTGAAGGAGATAGAGACACAAAAAACCCTCCAACAAATCAATGAATTCAGGAACTGGTTTTTTGAAAAGATCAACAAAATTGATAGACCGCTAGGAAGACCAATAAAGAAGAAAAGAGAGAAGAATCAAATAGACACAATAAAAAATGATAAAGGGGATATCACCACCGACCCCACAGAAATACAAACTACCATCAGAGAATACTATAAACACCTCTACACAAATAAACTAGAAAATCTAGAAGAAATGGATAATTTCCTGGACACTTACACTCTCCCAAGACTAAACCAGGAAGAAGTTGAATCCCTGAAGAGACCCATAGCAGGCTCTGAAATTGAGGCAATAGTTAATAGCCTACCAACCAAAAAAAGTCCGGGACCAGACGGATTTATAGCCAAATTCTACCAGAGGTACAAGGAGGAGTTGGTACCATTCCTTCTGAAACGATTCCATTCAACAGAAAAAGAGGGAATCCTCCCTAACTCATTTTATGAGGCCAACATCATCCTGATACCAAAGCCTGGCAGAGATACAACAACAAAAAAAGAGAATTTTAGACCAATATCCCTGATGAACATCAATGCAAAAATCCTCAATAAAATACTGGCAAACCGAATCCAGCAGCACATCAAAAAGCTTATCCACCATGATCAAGTGGGCTTCATCCCTGGGATGCAAGACTGGTTCAACATACGCAAATCAATAAACATAACCCAGCATATAAACAGAACCAAAGGCAAAACCCACATAATTATCTCAATAGATGCAGAAAAGGCCTTTGACAAAATTCAACAGCCCTTCATGCTAAAAACTCTCAATAAATTCGGTATTGATGGAACATATCTCAAAATAATAAGAGCTATTTATGACAAACCCACAGCCAATATCATACTGAATGGGCAAAAACTGGAAGCACTCCCTTTGAAAACTGGCACAAGACAGCTATGCCCTCTCTCACCACTCCTATTCAACATAGTGTTGGAACTTCTGGCTAGGGCAATCAGGCAAGAGAAAGAAATCAAGGGTATTCAGTTAGGAAAAGAAGAAGTCAAATTGTCCCTCTTTGCAGATGACATGATTGTATATTTAGAAAACCCCATTGTCTCAGCCCAAAATCTCCTTAAGCTGATAAACAACTTCAGCAAAGTCTCAGGATACAAAATCAATGTGCAAAAATCACAAGCATTCTTATACACAAGTAACAGACAAACAGAGAGCCAAATCATGAATGAACTCCCATTCACAATAGCTTCAAAGAGAATAAAATACCTCGGAATCCAACTTACAAGGGATGTAAAGGACCTCTTCAAGGAGAACTACAAACCACTGCTCAGTGAAATAAAAGAGGACACAAACAAATGGAAGAACATACCATGCTCATGAATAGGAAGAATCAATATTGTGAAAATGGCCATACTGCCCAAGGTAATTTATAGATTCAATGCCATCCCCATTAAGCTACCAATGACTTTCTTCACAGAATTGGAAAAAAAATTCTTTAAAGTTCATATGGAACCAAAAGAGACCCCATATTGCCAAGACAATTCTAAGCCAAAAGAACAAAGCTGGAGGCATCACGCTACCTGACTTCAAACTATACTACAAGGCTACAGTAAACAAAACAGCATGATACTGGTGCCAAAACAGAGATATAGACCAATGGAACAGAACAGAGCCTTCAGAAATAATACCACACATCAACAGCCATCTGATCTTTGACAAACCTGACAAAAACAAGAAATGGGGAAAGGATTCCCTATTTAATAAATGGTGCTGGGAAAATTGGCTAG
>NC_037680.1:89302940-89328939 GCF_003255815.1 Theropithecus gelada
AAGAAGAAGAAGAAGAAGAAGAAGAAGAAGAAGAAGAAGAAGAAGAAGAAGAAGGTTTACAGGAAGAAGAAGAAGAAGAGGAAGAGGAAGAGGAAGAAGAAGAAGGTTTACAGGAGGAAGAAGAAGAAGAAGAAGAAGAAGAAGAAGAAGAAGAAGAAGAAGAAGAAGAAGAAGAAGAAGAAGAAGAGGAAGAAGAAGAAGAAGAAGGAGGAGGAGGAGGAGGAGGAGGAGGAGGAGGGAGGAGAAGGAGAAGAAGAAGAAGAAGGAGGAGGAGGAGGAGGAGGAGGAGGAGGAGAAACTTAAGGTATCTTTGAAGCCAAAGAATTGAAAAAGAAGTAATGGGAAAAGCTATCTATTATACAATTCTCCTTTTTTGACCACTTACGTGATTACATTCTGGAAAATGAAAAACTACAGGGAAACAGATCTATGGTACCAGAGTCTAGGGTTGGGGAGAGGTTTGTTAGAAAGGGATATGGGAGAATTTTGGGGGGTGATGGAATTATTCTATATCTTGACTGTAACTCTGGTTACATAAGTATATGTGTTTGTCAAAAATCACATGACTGTGTACCAAAAGTGAGAATTTTACTCTACGTAAATTATATATTATAAAATAAATTAAAACAAAGAAGGTGATATTAATAAATAAATAAATGGAAGTACTACAAGGATTACAGAAACATATCAGACAATTTAAGTTAACTTATGCTGTCATAACAAACTACTTCAATTTTTTGAGGACTCACAAACAAAAAAGGTCATTATTCATTCACACCACATGTTCATCAGGATATGCTTCAGCTAGGTTCAATTTCACCTTTATTCTGAAATTCAAGCTGATCTGGGACATTGCAGATCTCATAGAAGAGGGAAGAGGGAAAGTGATGGCTTTTAAAGCTACTGCTCAGAACTGGTACCTATCACTTTCACTCATATTTCATTAGCCATGAAAACCTGATATGGTTTGGCAAACAACTGGCTATGGTTAATGAGATACAAGGTACCTATGAAAGTGATACGTACCAAATGTGGCAGAGATGTGTACTCCTCCTACAGGTAGGAACCACAGATATTTGAGGAGTAACAATCTATCCCATGGAAGAAGAAATAAGTGCGCTTTGGGGTTTTCGAAGAAGTCTACAACCAGAGGACGGGATATACAATGCAAAATTCTAGGTGTCATTCTTTGGTTTCTGTACCTGCAAGATGGGTATGATTATTTTGAAGAGGAAATGAAACTAAAACTTACTAAATATTCAATGAATATTGGTTCTTATCACTTGATTTTGTAGATTCACAGGAAGTCAAATGAAGGAGGAGGTAAGTAAGCATCTAAACTAAATACATGTGAGACTGAACTTTTTGACTTTTGCTTCCAAGCTTCTTCCATCTGCAGTCTCCCCATCTCAGTGGATGACAAGTTCATGCTTTCAGTTCCTCAGGCTGAATCCTGGCAATCATCACTAACTTCTCCTTTTCTAAAGTCCCATAGCCAATTTATCAGTAAATTCTGTCAGCTCTAGCTTGGAAACATATTTAGAACTCACGCATTTCTTCCCACCTCCACTGCTACAACCCTAGCCAAAGTCATCAAAACATCTGCCTACATTGCCACAATTGCCTTCAAAATATTCTCCCTATTTTCTTCACATTGTATTCCCAATGTCAGCCAAATTTTCTTTAAAATGTCTAAGTCCAAACATGTCACTTTTTGCTCAAAACCCTTCAATGGTTCTCTACTGTACACAGAGTAAATCCCAAAATTCTGTAATTAACTTCTAACATCCTATATAATCTGATTCCCTTATCTCTCTGGCCTAATTTCTTACTCTGTTCACTTTGTTCACCCTCTGAACCCTTCCATGCTTCAGCCATTCTTGCTGTCCTTTGAATGTGCCAAGCATATTCCAACCTTTGGGTCATTGTTGTGGCTACTCCATGTGCCTGAAATGCACAGACAGCTAACACCTTCACCTCCTTACACCTTTGCTTGAATGCCATCATCTCATTAAGACCTCCTGTAACCCCATAATACCCAGGGAAGCCCTGCCTCACTTTTTCTACTTTGTCATTTTTTATGGCACATTTCACCTCCCAATGTACTGGATAATATGGTTATTTGCCACGTCCATTGTTTATTGTCTATCTCTCTCTGCGGAATACTTGTTCTATGAGTGCAAAGAGCTGTGTTTCGTTCACGAATGTTTCNGAGTGAGATTCGGCCCTCGCATATGCTATTTCAGGGTTCTGGATTGGGAACTAGTGAGAGTTGTGTCAATGCAAAAGAATGAAAAATATCTAAGCTTTCACTACTCAAAGGATGATCCAGGAACGCCTGGAGTCCCCAAAACCTTTTTAAGGGGTCCATGAGATGAAAATTATTTTTATAATAATAGTAAGATGCTGTTTGACTTTTTCATTCCCATTCTGTCACAAGTAGACTGTGGAATTTTTCAGAGGCTATATGACATGTGATGATATCATCACTCTACCAGCTAATGGATGTGCTTCTGTATTCTTATATTTTAAAAAGTTCTTGGGACCCGGTACAGGGTTTCATGCCTATAATCCAGCACTTTGGGAGGCCGAGGCAGGAGGGCTGCTTGAGCCCAGGAGTTTAAGACAGAGACCAACCTGGGCAACATGATGAGGCACTGCCTTCAACAAAATATGAAAAATTAGTCAGGCAGGGTGGTTTCCATAAACAAAAGGTCTTTGAGTTCTTCGATAATTTTTTACATGGTGAAAAACGTTCCTGAGATCAAAATGTCTGAAAGTTGCTGCTCTAGACCATGTTTAACTAGCTTGTGCAGCAGTAATGACTTTGCTTACTTTGTCCAAAAAATAAAATCCTCAAGAGCTACAGCAAAAACACAAAGTCTAAGTTTCTAGTAACAGAAAAATTGTACTTATACTTAGCGAGGTCTCAGAGACCTCTGCATTCTAATAAAGCTTTCCTTCAAGTTAAGGATTAACTGCGGGATTATATAATGCCAATATAGCATTTTAGAAAGATATTTTTATTTTACTATGTTTTTCTGATTATAAAAATAATTTATATTGTTTCTAGGTGAAATTAAATTAAACTGAGGAAATGGAGGACTAGATGTAAGCCCGACAATGTAAATAGATCTTAAAAACAGTGCTGAAATTTTTTAAAAGTAAGAAAAAAACGAAATCTACAGCACAATGTCATTTACGTAAATGAAAAATACTTTAATGGCAAAAACTGCAATTACTTTTGCACCAACCTAATATATCTACTGCTAAGTTATATTTAAAAAAAAAAAAAGAAAGAAAAGAAAACTAGAAGGAAAAATTTATCAGTAACCCACCATTCAGAGATTACTACAGTTAACATTTGAATGTTCATCATTACAATCTCTGCCTTTTTCCATTTTTTTCCTGCTAAATAATACATTTCATTCTGTAATTTTTATACTGTAATTAACATTTGTCTTTATAAATTTCCTTTAAAGCTATCTCAATCACTTATTTTATAATGAGGTCTATCATTTGAAACCATTTCAAAATTGGTAGTTATTTAAGTTGTTGCTAATGTTTGCTATTTAATTAACAGTAAAGCAAATTTTCATGGCTGTTTCTCTAGGATAAATTCTACTAGATCGATTTTTTTTTTTAGGGCAAAGGAAATGAATTCAGTTAAGTTTCTTGATATAAATTACAAAATTGATTTCTAGAAAGATTGTACCAATTTTACATTCTCACAATCAATGTGAGAAGATTCTATCAGACTACACTCTAAACAACTCTGAGAATTTATCTTTCTTCTTGTCATTCCAGTTTGATCAGAAAATCATGGAATCACCTTGGTTTATTTATTTTTTTCTTTGATTAATTTACTCTTTAATTGTGATTAATAACGAGGTCAACTATTTTGTCATATTTTTATTGGGTGTCTACATTTCTCTTATGAACTCTCTGTACGTGACTTAGGTCCATGTTACTCTTAACACAATATGTCAAAACACTTTTATAATCAGAGAATCCTGCCGTATTAAAGAGAAGCATAATTGCTTTTCAAGTAGCCCTATATAAATTATGAAAATCAATATAGTTATCTTACCCAATTTTAGATAAAATATTTGTCTTCACATTTAAGAAATATAGTTTAAAAAATCTTTAAAAACCCATTTAAAAAGCTGATTATTCGCCATTTCCCTGTAGATCCTTTCTCTGTTCATCTTAGTCCTGCTCTGTGCTCTGGGAGGCCAAACTCTACCAAATGCATCAGCTACTCTCCCTTGCTTTCTGGCTCCTGGCTGAGTTTGGCCAATGAGGGTTATCAGTAGGTGGTCATACTGCAGAAGGAGAGAGGTGCAAGTATGCAGTCCTCTCATTTCTTTTCTGCTTTCATTCGTTATTGGCATCGTTACTGTATTGCAGCTTCTGTTTAGGAGTCTCCCGTTCATGGTTCCAACTCTCAACTGGGCTCAAGTACTCTTGTTTCTTCCTCCAGACCACTCGGTCTCCAGAGCTAATGTCTTTCTTTTAGTCCATAGGTGCCTCTACAGTCCTTGTTTGTTATCTTAAATCTGGTTGTATCTCTGTAAATAGTACCTCATTAAAACATTTCTTCAAAAGTATCAGCAAATGCACTTGGTTTATGCTAGAACCCTGAAAAATACACCAATTAAATTCACTCTACATTTAAGACTGCCCTTGATATTTGATTCAGCAATGAACATTGTATTATTCAACATTAGCCAAGTATTTACTTTAAATCTGGCCCCATGGTAGGTTCTGGGGGTAAATAATTCACTCTTCCTAATATAAGCAGATTTTTCCTTTTGTTAAAACCCCTAACATTTTCCAATTTACACAATATCAAATGTGATGACTTACCAGGCATTTAAATCTCCTTATAATTTACTTCTTCCTTATCTATCTGACCTGAATCTCTAACTTCCTTAATATGTACCCCCTGCCTCACAGAGTCCATGTCTATTTACTGAATATGCCATATTTCCTCCCCACCTTCCTATCATTGCTCATGAAGTTCTCTTTCCACTTTCTAGGACAGTTTTACAAGGTTTTGTTTTGTTTTGTTTTGTTTTGTTTTTTAATAGAGATGCGGTCTCACTATGTTGACCAGGCTGGTCTCGAGCTCCTGTCCTCAAACAATCCTCCCATACTGGCCTCCAAAGAGCTGGGATTATAAGAGTGAGCCACCATGCCTGACCTCCTAGTTTTACAAGTTTTTGTTTTCTTTTGTTTCCTCCTGATGTATGACCTAATGTCGGAAATCCTACTCTGCTTCTGCTTACTCTTTCAAGTTTTGAACACACATTGATGGTTTTTCTTATGTATTTTTCATTTTTATCCTTTGTTTGGGGCTTCAGTCAAGTCCAGCGTCAAATTTCATACTTATATCCTGAGTGTCTTTGAGGTCAGAGAATGGATCTTATATTTTTAATATTTTTTTACCAAATTTGGCATGGTACTGAGCATACATTTGTGTTCACAAATACCTTTTAAACCAACAAAATAAAGAATTTAAATAATATATAAAATAATATATGAATAGAAAATGTTAACCTTACAATAATAAATCAGCATTTAGAAGACAATTTAGGGGGATAAATCTGACTTAGTAGAGTCTGTTAAATATATTATTTGATTTTCAGCGATACATGAGCTGGTACTTTGTTTAACGTACTTAATACAGGGAAATTTTTAAGCCCTCAAACACAAACAGAACCAAACACCTTACCATGATGTTACTATTCACATGGAAATTGACTAACATATCTGGAGGCTATTGAATAGAGTCATGATTTGAGAGTCAAGTGAGATCCATAATGAAAGTAGCTAAAATATCACAAGACATCGAAGCCCAGCTTGTTTCTTTCAGATTCCAGAGCACATATCAGTGTGTGTTCAGAATACGAGGGTTAAAAGAGTCTCTCACATTCACCACTGAATCCTGACTCAGGTCAGTTTCCAGCAGATTACTACAAGCATCAGCTTCTGCAGCTGCCTCTTCACAATTTCCTAAGTAACTCTCACAGCTGCATAGTAAAATGTTGGAGGGCTCACGGAAGCACAGCTGTGCTCCCAGACACAGCTGCACACCAGAAAAATTACTGGGTGGGGCTATACTTAGCAAATGCCACCCATTGTTATAGGCCCAAACTAATGGAAACTAGGAACTTGGTTTGCATGAGCACAGTACCTTTGAGGTTAGTAGCAGAGGGCATAAATCCACAAAGTTGTATTAGGAGCTGTTGTCCAGTTTCAGAATGGAAAACTGAGTTCATTTTCTCTCTTTCCCACACAATACACACACACTCACATACAGAGACACACACACGCTCTATTTTGTTCTGTTTCTTTGTGGAGTTAATCTCACTGGATTATCACTTTAAATGACACTAGTTTGAGTCTGCATTGACCCTGAAGGAAGCTTTACACACTGATCAGCTACACCAATAGAAAAAAAAAAAAAAGCAAGAGTAAAGAAAGCTTAATCTTCCCATGTATGGAGCCAAGAAAGCACAAACTAAAGTTGCACAGA
Organism: Theropithecus gelada; assembly: GCF_003255815.1. Classification (NCBI taxonomy): domain Eukaryota; kingdom Metazoa; phylum Chordata; class Mammalia; order Primates; family Cercopithecidae; genus Theropithecus; species Theropithecus gelada. The sequence continues at coordinate 89,309,482 of NC_037680.1, forward strand.
TAACAACCACTAAGTCAGTCTTTAAGTAACAACTAACTTGGATAGCTACTGAGTCAACATTCATTCGGCAAAATATGGCATGTCTACAATATGCACGGCAATGAAGCAACCAATCTTACGTTTCATCCACTGATAAAGAAAAACCTATTAAAAAGAATGTTGGTAAAACATACTTTTTATGTTAGTGAATTTAAAAGCAGAGTCTGTGTAACTTTGTGAAAGATGCCTTCCAGATACATTTTTATATGTTTTAAACAAGTAAGAGGTTTTAAGTTAGCAAATTTTTAGTCCATATTTATACTGCCATCAGGGTTTTTAAAAATCATATATGGTACACCTGATGCTTTGGAAAGTTTTTTAGAAAAATGTTTACAGATTTAATTTATTCTGAAGCTTGCATTCAAAACAGCAATTAAATCACAGTATTTTACTTAGGTTTGTTTCCGTCATTAGAGAATCCCAAACACATCACAAATTACAATTATTTTTCTCAAAATCTACTTGAAGTGACAAATACAATACCTATTTAATATGTGGGAAAAAGGATATCTATAAGTCAAATGACACAAATGTTGGAAAGGTGGATGGAGATACCGGGTTGGTAAGAGTCTGAAAATACAGTAAAAGCAAAAGAATATTTGACTCTTTTCTTTTCTTTTTTTTTTTTTTTGTTTGTTTGTTTGTTTGTTGGTTTGAGATGGAGTCTTGCTCTGTCACCCAGCCTGGAGTGCAATGGTGCAATCTTGGCTCACTGCAACCTCCTCCTCCTGGGTTCAAGTGATTCTCCTGCCTCAGCCTCCCGAGTAGCTGGGATTACAGGTGCGTGTCACTATGCCCAGCTAATTTTTGTATTTTTAGTAGAGACGGGTTTCACCATGTTGGCCAGGCTAGTCTTGAACTCTTGACCTCACCCCGCCCTGGCCTCCCAAAGTGCTGGAATTACAGGCGTGAACCACTGCGCCTGGCCTGACTTTTTTCTTTATGATAACTATTCCCTCATTGTTTCTTAGAGTGCTGTTTGGTTTTCCCTGCAATTGGTGTTGTGACAATTCCTGGCTTTATCTTTCTGTCCTATGTACTAATGCCCCATTTGGTTTTTATTTGAGTTGCATAAATGTGCTGGGTAGGGAGCTGGCTAGATCAAACTACAGAAGAGGCCTGTGTCAGAATTTATCTATCAATCTTTGTGCAATGAGTTGTGCAGGGAGTCTTGCTTTAAAATCAAATCAATTTAAAAACAGATTGACAGTAACTAGTAAAATATTCAGTTCTATATACAGAGAAAACATTCATTTGTGATGCCCACATTTTGTATGTCTCAATTGACATTAGCATTTTTTCTCTATTCTGTACACACATTTATGTAATGTTGTCATTATGAGTTCATCAGTTATTCCATTAACAAAAATATTCTCTTTCCTGCTTTTTCCTGGCACAGGTTTTCTTCCTCCTCCCTTCCCACATATGTGCTCTTCCAGTAACTAATCTCTGCAACCCTGGCAGTAAGAATATGCAATGTTTAGTGTGAGAGTTAAAAGAAAGATGGAAGCATAAGTGCCAGTCCTTTTACTCTAAAGCACAGAATATAATCATACATCACTCCTTTCTACAAAAGTCTTTCCTCATTAGGCTTATTTTAAACATAACTATCTGTACTAGAAATAACCATGTTGCTACATTAGCATGTAGATGAGATTTGAAGAGCAGACTTGTGTAACTTTAGCAATAACTTAAACTGCAGACTGCTCTATGAATGGGAGCATTATCGGGATGGATGTTTTGATGCAATTGAAATAAAAACCTTGAACTTTTGCCCCTCTCCCAAACTGATGATCATGCAAGAGGAGATTATGATGAAGGTCAAGGTCAGAAAGGAAAACAGAGATTTATAACTGAATCTTCATTTAGATTGAAGGGGAAAACATTTACACCCAATACTCCTTACACTAAAGCCTGAAGAACAGTGACTTAAGTGAGTAAATAAATCCAGTGGAGAATCTGGGAATTGTAGCCATGTTTGTCTCCCAATTCAGCATTAAGTGTTTTCCTTTTATGATGACAGGAGGCTCTGGGAGTGTTTATAGTGGAAAACTAAGACTTAACTTGGGTAAAATTCCATAATAAACATGAATAGTCACATAACTTTTTGACAGAAGAAACAGGATAGCAAAGACATAAAATAATTAGTAAATGAGGTAAGTGAAGAAAGCTTCAACTGACATGTGACATTTGGCCTAGAAGACAGGGATTTGAAATTTTTAATTAATCTTTTCATCCAGATTGAGATTATGGCCACATACTCTTGGCATTTCTTTAGAAATAAAAAACCTTACACACACACACACATATAATATATACTATAGTACATACATTTACACACACATATAAACATACAAACACATACATACATACAATTGTGTGTTGCTTAACAACAGGGATATGTTCTGGTGAATGCATTCTTAAGCAATTCGGTCACTGTGCAAATATCATAGAGTATACTTTTACAAACATAGGTGGTATGGCTTACAACACACCTAGGCTACAGGGTTAGCCTATTGCTCTTAGGCTACAAGCTTGTGTAGTATTTTACTGTATTGAATACTGTAAGCAATTGTGACACAATGGTAAGTATTTGTATATCTAAACATAGAAAAGGTATGGTAAAAATATATTACAATCTTATGGAACCTCTGTCATATACATGATCTGTTCTTGACCAAAACATTGTTATGCAGCACATGACTGTAAATACACGTATGTGTCCATATACACATACCTAAATATATAATATATATTATATATGCATATATATATGTACTTTGCTAAAAGAAAACATGTAATTGTTATGACTGCTAAGCACTTAGAATGCCAGAGAGGTCACGAAAATTCATTTTTAGAATTCACTTTTTAGTTTCATATTTGCATGAACAGATTTAGATCCCAAGAGAGGGGTTAAATAGCTAAACTTTTTTTTAGTGCTTCCAGTTAAGTTTTTAGGGATAAAACCATGAGATTTGATAAAATCATTAGATGTCCTAAATCATGAGATCCTGATGGTTGATCTTACTGTGAACCTCTACTCAAGAGAGGAAGGCAAATGCTTTTGTTACACATTGGTCCAGAGGACAATTTAATTCCAATTGCTTGGCCACTTATGGACTTACTTTCCCCATTTTTAGAAGAAATCCAGAATAGACTTGAATAATATAATTAGTATACTGGGACAGTTACTGTACAAAATCAACATACACACATTTTTCACTGCTTTAAAAAAATAATAACTCTGCTAATAGTTAAGGGTAGCTTATAGGTCTGAAAGTTTTCAGCCAATTATTTGTGTCTTTCATTCTAATTCATCACTAGTTTGCCAACCACTATTAAAACACTTTCACTTCTAAATGTAAAGGCCCATATCCTGACATTGATCCAAGTGCGGAACTCCCATTGAAGTCGATGAGAGTGTTGTGTAGAAATCAATGACAGGATATGGACCTCAAGGCTGGACCATCTCTCCCCTGGAAACTTTTTTCATTGACACTTAGAAATTTGAGGGTATTACAAGAAATGAGATACAGAAAGCATTTGCACAATGAGCTCCAGAGTTCTGGCAAAGTTTATGGTGGCTTGGATGGCAATTGTGTTTTTAAAAGGGGGTGGTAAGTTTGTGAAATTTCCAATTTCACCAGTGATGTGTTTGACTAGAATTTCATCTCTCACTATGCAGGTGAACAGGCCCTTTTAATCACTTCTGTTTTGGCAAAGACACCATCTTCCAAACTGAATGAGTTCTTTTTCCAGTTCTAATGTCTGAATTGGCAACCATAAAATATTTTACAAAGTGTACGTTCTACTCAAAACATGAATAATATCGAACATTTTATAGTCTAATATCTAATAAATTGTGTAAATTGTTCTGCCATGCCAAAATTTCTGGAAATCATCATTTAGATTTAAATTGAGTTTCTTCCAGTGAATGCAAAGCATTTGGGGTATATTAAAGGTAATTCTTCCATTTTTGCAAACGTTCTTGAACATAATTTTCAAATACTTTAAAAAAATGCAAACATTAAAATATACTTAAATTCATCCCTCCTTTACCACCACTGTTATATCCCTGCTCCTTTAACCCATAAATACGAAGAAAACAGAAAGTTACAATATGTGTTTGGTCTACTTCAAGTTTTAAGTAAGTCAGGGATTCGTTTTTTAAAGGATCGCTGTGATTAATTTTGTTTCTCATAATATTAACCCATGTTTAAAGTGAACAAGGCTTGGCCTTGGTTTCCTTCTAGGCCAATTTGGGGGTTGTCTGGGATCAATGGTTTTCAAGTTTTAGCTCACTTTAGAATCATCCAGAGGGCTTGTTAAAATGCAGGTTGCTAGGCTCTTCCCCCAAAGTTTCTGATTCAGTAGGTCTGGGGCAAGCACTGAAAATTTTCATGTCTAACAAGTTTCCAGGTGATGCTGATACTGCTGGTCTAGGACCAGATGTTAAGAAACACTGATCAACGTATCTCAAACTGTAGCAGGTATAAGAATCACCTGGGAAGCTTTTAAAATTGTGTCACCTATCTTCCCACAGCCCTAATTTAAATTAAGTAGGTCTGGGGTAGGGCTTGGGCATTCTCTTTTTGATAAACATCACAGGTAATTCTGATGCAGTTGGTCATAAAACACTCTTTGAGAAAAAAAAAAAAAAAAAATAGTCCTGAGTCCCTTCTAGCTGTGAAACACTGTGATTCCTTTTTTATGAGTAAAATGAAGAAGGCTAATAGCCTAGGGACAAAAATCAGACACCAAGGTCAAAGACATCTTAGAGGTAATGCAAAGAGCGGCCCTAGACAGATGACTTTTTAGATTCTGGCAAGAACCAGTGACCAGATCACCTAACATCCTAGACAAATCCTTTGCAGCATTTTGTGTATTTGTAATTATATGATTTTTATTAAGTTTTGCTTAATTGTAGTAATATATATAATGCCTATTTTGTCAATACACAATAAGATAACCGAGTTTCATCATTTTTTTAAATTCACCTTTATATCTATCAGGTCTGATGTTTGTAACACATTTGAGTTGGAGCACCTTTCTTTGGCATGGGAACAGTAGGCTCCTTCCTTTCAACTATATAGAGCAATCCCGTAGATGGAGAATTCAGTAGCTTTTATAAAATTACTTTTAAGTATTTTGATTAAGTCTCTACTTGGCAAGGTATAGCACAGCTATTAATGTATTAACAAGATTCTATATACATGTTAGGATTATAGAGTCCAATGTTTCTATTTATTATCAATTGCTTTGGGAAAAGTCGATTTGCATGAGAATGTGCCCTTTGCCTCCCTAGGCTGGCAAGAGAACCACTCAACACCCTTGACCACCTCAGTTCTTCAAAACAACAGCATTTGTGAGAACCATAATGATATGGTTTGGCTCTGTGTCCCCACCGAGAGCTCATCTCGAATTGTAATCCTGATGACTTCAAGGAGGGTCCTGGTGAGAGGTGATTGGATACTGGGGGCGGTTTCCCCATGCTGTTCTGATGGTAGTGAGGGAGTTCTCACGACACCTGATGGTTTTAAAAGTTGCAGTTTCCCTTGTGTGCACTGTTTCTCCTGCCACCTTGTGAAGAAGGTGCTTGCTTTTCCTTCACCTTCTGCACAATTGTAAGTTTCCAGAGGCCTCCCCAGCCATGTGAGACTGTGAGTCTATGAAACCTCTTTTATTTATGAATTACCCAGTCACAGGTATTAGCTTTATAGCAGTGTGAAAATGGACTAATTAGTTTTTGACTTAATGGTAAAGTAAAGGTTTCCTTCCAAATTCAGAGCACTAGTTCTTCTGGTAAGTCCCCGAACACAAAGAAAATAACAATTTCTGCATTTCAGTTCTTCATGTGCTGAGTGAGAATGTTGTTGGATTAGATGATTACTAAGAAGAGGCCACTTCCCTTCCAAATTTTTTATAATATATGATTTAGAACTATAAAATTGATCCAAATGTTTATCATGTCAAAGATTTTATTATAATGCACATTTAATATTTATTTGATATTATAAATGATTTTATTCTTATTTCATCTCAAACTGTTTTCATATTTCTTTTTATCTAAAAATAAAGTATTCATCTGTGTTGACCATTTATTAGCATTCTTCACATTATGATTACCTAGTAATTAGTTTTCTTGATTTATCAGAAGGGCTGGGTATCAGAAATTAATTTCTCTGATTATTTGTGTATTTTTCATATACTACATAATTCCCTGTGAGTGCTATAATTGTACCCCTTTATAATTGGCAGACATTAATTACTAAAATTGTACTAGAATTTCCATATAATTTTATATCAGAGCCACATGAATACTGAATACATTCATCATGTTTAGAATACCAATGAAGGAAATTAATTTCCATCTATTAAAATATGCAATACTCATGAATATGATAAGAAAGAGATATGCAGATTCCCGAGTCCTATGTCACAAGTAATATGTCTCTGTGTGTTCAAGTGCACTAAATCTAGAGCATTTGTTCTCCATTCACTAAAATTAATCCAGCTGTCTCTTAGTAGAGGGTTCAGAAAAGTGGAATAAGGCAAGAACCAAATTACAAAAAGGCTCCTAGCAGAGGGTAGAGAGTACAGAGTAACACTTTTGTCCTTAAGCAACTCTTCTTCTAGACATCCCTATTTCTGCAGTTCTCCCAAGCATCCAGGCTTACAATCTCAGAAGTATTTTCAGCTTCCTATTGTATGGAACACATTCTATCAATTCAACTGCCATAGTCTCTTTTTAGACCAGGATTTCTTAACTTGGGGTAACTGGATGACCTTACGGGGTGTGTAAACCTCCTGAAATTGCATGTAAAATTGCATACCTCATGTATGGACTCTCTTTCTGAGGAAAGGGTTCAGTACTTTTATCAGATTCTCAAACAAAGCTAACACCCAAAAGGTTTAAGAGCCACTGAGCTAAGCTCTTTCTTCTATTTTCAATTTCACTGCCACCAAACAAGCCCAGGTCCAGTGGTCTTTCTGTTGAACATTATGGTTTCTTACGTCCAGTCTCTGTTGAACATTACTGTTCCTTACATCCAGTCTCCTGGCTCCAGTTCTTGTCATCTTAATCTATCCTATATGGAGCTGTCAAAGTCATCTTCCTGAAGCTCATAATCAGCCATGACACTCTCCTGGTCACTAACTTTCAGGTCTCCTCTATTGCCACTGAATAAAGTCCAAACTCCCTGGGTGCAGACACCATGTCTTACTCATGTTTGTATCCTCAATATCTACCTAGCTCAAGAGAGTCTAGCTTTTGATCCTTGATATAGTCTGGCTCTGTATCCCCACCCAAATCTCATCTTGAATTGTAATCTGAATTGTAATCCCCACATGTTGGGAGAGAGAGCTTGTGGGAGGTGATTACATCATGAGAGTGGTCTCCCCAAGCTGTTCTAGTGAGAGTGAGTGAGTTCTCATGAGATCTGATGATTTTATAAGGAGCTGCTCCTCACTTCGCTCTGCACTTCACCTTCCTGCCGCGACATGAAGAAGGATGTGTTTGCTTCCCCTTCCACCATGATTGTAAGTTTCCTGAGGCCTCCCCAGCCATGCAGAACTGTGAGTCAATTAAACCTCTGTCCTTTATAAATTACCCAGTCTCAGGTATTTCCTCATAGCAGCATAAGAATAGACTAGTACAATCCTGATGTCAGAAACTTTCTGTGTCCCAGCTCCAACCTATCCTTCCAGGTATGTCTCAATTTCTTTTCATAGATTCTATGCTCCAACCAATTCAATAATTTGACCTTCTGTCAGTTTTCCAGATACAATCTGTGTTTTCTTTCTTTCTTTGCATCTTTTCCTCAACGTTTCTTCTTTGTGTTCGGGGTGCCTTCCTGACCTCTCCTCACCCAGACCATTTCTACCTGATGAAACGTTATCTATCCTTCAAAGCTAAAACAAATGTTTCTTCATAAAGCCTTCTAAGGGCTCTCTCCCTGTGAGAAATAATCCCTTTCTTCTCTAAACTCTTTGTACATTTCTGAGGACTTTACATTTAAAAGCAAAGGGCACTCAAATTTTAATATTAAAATAGTTCATAGTTTATATTTTATATGAGATTATACATTCCTTAAAGGCAAGAGTTGGGTTTTATTTATTTTTCCCTTCCATATATACCTTGCATAGTTTTGCACACCATGATATTCAACAAGTATTTGCTGAAGAAATGAATGAAAGAATAAATGAATACAGGGTCATTAATTTTTCAGATGATTCAGATTATGATGAGAGGTCAGTGCTCATTTTACTGATGGAGAATGTGAGGTTGAGAGAGGGAGAGACACAAGGTCGCAGAGCCAGTGAGTGGTTAGGGAATGCTAGAGCTTGGGTATTTGGAATTGATCCAAGTCTCTGTCCACAAAACAAGGATGTTCTTTAATTGAAAAAGAAAATGTACTTAGATATTTTCCTTTTAAGCAAATATATTCTTGTTTTTATAAGTCTAAATGTTGACTTTGCCACTTATTATCTATGTGACTAAGTATTTTATTTAATTTTCTTATCTATATTGAGGGTCTAAACTTCCTGTTCTCTAAACTTCCTTCCAGCTGTGAAATTTGAATTGCTTATATAACACCATTCCTCTTTTTCTCCAGCAAAGAAGGTAAACTTTCCCAGGCTTCTCCAAGTACATGATGTCCCACCTTCCATTCTCTATTCTATATGAAGCCTGGTTATCTATAGATAATAATGACAAATAAAATAGATGGGGTCAAAGAATTCATATGTAAAAAAAAAAACACCTATGAAGATAAAGATAAAAACTTGATAAAGATTAGAACTTAGAGACAGGGTTTTTTTAAAAAATGTAAGAGTATTTAAGACCTTTAAAACTTTAAATAGAGGAAAAGACTAATTCTACAGATATGAAAATTAACCTATGTGGTTCTATTATGGGAAGCTCTCATATGGTTCTTCACCTTGATAAATATGTATAGCAAAACAAAAGTTACAACCAAATGGTTCTGAGTTCTACCCAACAATGAAAAGAGAAACTATTTCTCATTCATTGTTAATAGTCCAAATATGAACAGAAAATTATTCTACCCTCTACCCCCAGAGTAAATGATAATCCATGCTCTCAGTATCTCATCCATGCATAGGTTTTCAGATATGAATACCTGCTAACAAGTCATGCACATAGCAAATATAAACTTGTTTCAGTCTATTTTCACTTGGTTTCCCACACACTGCATTGTGGTTTCTTCCAATTGACATTCCCACTCTAAAAGGCATCTTCACTTCACTCAATTCCTACACAAAGTTCTAGGCAAAATCTGGTATTACCACTCAGTCAGTTCTGTAATGCCCTATCTTATATAGTACTTTATTTTAGTGAACCTTATATGAAGCCCTTAATGCTTAAAAAGGCCCACACTTTCCTTGATAATAGATGTTTCATATGTGCATAGTCTTCAAGGGGACATGATTTTCCCTCTTTTAAAGGCCGCATACACTAGAGGAGATAATATGGTTCTTGTTCCAATAAGAGGGTAGCAGTATCCAATAAGGAAAAGCTATTGGGTGAGCTGAGCACTGTAAATAAACAAATTGGCCCACTTATTCACCAAGAGACCAAGAGGAATCCTTTAAGATCTTAAGATTTAGCAAAGGAAACAAATTCTCATGCTTTCTAAATCTATTTCACAAATTTATGACTTTCCCTCAGGATACATTGATTTTCAGTTCACTAGATATCAGAGTCTTTAAATCAAATCTAACTTATTGTGTTTTCCTGTCATATAGGAGCCTGAGCAAAACAGTAACAGGTGATCATGAGGGAAATTAATCCTCAATGTCATTTTGAAATACAAACAGACTGTGACTCAAAAAGCTGCCCCATTCAAAAGTAGCTGTTTTGTTACTATATTCTTCTAGAAGATCAAACAACAATGGAGATAAACTAAGTTGTTAAGTGTGCAGATGCCTAGGCACACACAGGTAATTTGTGGGTTTTTAAAAACATATATAGATGTAGATTAGGTATAGATATAGATACACACACACACATACATACATATGAATATATTTGGATTTGCATGCATTATCCTCTTCAGAGTATAAATCTCTCTACATATGCATGCATATGTGGATATATATGTAACAAAATATATACACAAACACACATCACCAGCCAGAAAGAAAACTGAATTTTACACTGTGATAAGCCCCAGGCCAACTGGTAGTACTGAATTCCTATCCTGTAACACAGAATAAGTCATTACCACTCTCTTACCCGTTGTAACATACTTGCAGTCCATTTTGTTACTCAATTCTAATTGTACCAAAAACTGAGATGTGAGGGCCAGGTGACATGGTGCCTTAAAGGTAGTTGTGGTGGTCATCTAAAGTAACTCCTGGAGTTTTGGGGTGATATGGTTGGGGTATAAGAAACTTAATAATTCCTATGTGGGCTATGCAAGACCTAGCAGGACCTCACCCCAGACAGGAAAAATGACCTCCCACCATCCAGGCCCAGTTTTCCAAGGAAAGTACGCAAATGTGGGATTCTTAGTCTCTAAACTTCCTTAGCCTTAGATCCCTTGTATTCCCTAAACTTCTCACAATAACATATAACTTATATGAAACGTGTTAAGTGTTGGTGTGCCCATTTTTTGTCAACCCTCTGCAGGACTAATTCATCATTGGGTTTAATTAAGATCACACTGGAAAAAAAAAGAATCAAAATGACATCAGTTCAAAAAGAATTATGTAAGCCTCTCAGATACTTTTTTATTGCATATATAACTTAAATTGCACAAAATGGCCAATTTAGTGTAATTCTACCCAAAATACAGCTGGGTCTATCATATTGTGATATGGATAGGTTTTTGTTTGTTTGTTTGTTTTCTGTGCAAGGAAATCTGATTCTCTGCTTAGGACTCAAGCAAGTTGGGCAGGGAGAATGATAGATCTGTCCAAGTCATCCAATTTGTAACTTTTAATGAATGCAATGTTTACACAACTGCTTAAAAACAAAAGCTGAAAGGAAACTGCAGAGAGATGAGAGGAACTCCGAGAAGGTGGTGCCAAATGAATTGACCTCCAGGAGCTAAATGGCTAAATATGGTAAGTGCCTTAATCACCTGGTTCAAAGAAAGGAGACTTGGCTTTGGGTTGGTTATGGAGCTGAACTTTGAGAAACAGGTGGAACTGAGAGGTAAATAACAGGTAAAAGGGAGAGTCTGAGCAAAGATTTGAAGGTATACAAGTCAGAGTAGTCTATAGAAAATTCAAGAATTTCTGGGCTTAAGAGTCTGAATTTTAATCAGTCAATAATGGGGTGTTATTGAAAGTTTCTAAACAAACAGGAACATATATTTTGGTGTAAATTAATTTATAGAAGGTATATAGAGTGAATTGGCAGGGACAAGTTTAAAGCCAAGAGGCTGTTACATTTATCCAAGGAAATAAGAGCCATACCTGAACCATAGTAATAGAAATTGATAATCAATGAATAAAAGAATGAAACAAATGAGATTCCATATTCATAATTTAAATCCAGGAGAATATACTTGATCTATGCTTTCCATTTCATAATTATAAATTGAAAATTCTATGAGATTTTGGATTGACTGTTTTTAATGTGAAGTGTTGTCTTCAGTTGACAAACATGTCTCAAAGAGAGAACTGCCTATAACATTTTATGTTATAATGAATTATGTTATCATTTCATATTGGATGCACATAATGTAACAAGAACAACATTGAAGAGGGTCTGAGCTGACTTCTCTGTGCCTCCTTCGATGAAAAATGCAGGAGCCTTACGAAATAATCACCACATCAATTAGGGATTGTGTTCAATTGTTAATATCAAAGAAGTAACCAAAACAGAGATTTATTTTCTCCCAAGTAAAAGTAGTCTAGTGCAAGTATTATCATTTTACAATGTTACTGGTGTTTCACGGGCCTTATTATTCTGCTTCATCACCCTTCTTGTGTGGCCTGGATCTTCATGGCTATAATATACTTCCTGAGATTCTGACCAGCACATCTTTATCCCGGGCAGAAAGGAGGCACTACCCTTTAAATCACCTCCAAAGCCCTTCCCAATGAATTGTAGTTATGATTCCTTAGTCGTACCTATGAGGAAGGGAAGGCTAGGCAATACACTCTTTTAAGAGGGTTGCTCCCGCCATGAATAAAACCAGCTTATGTTAGTAAGGCAAAAGAAGAGAATGGATATTGGCTGGGTCACTAGAAGTCATTGCCAAAGTCACAGAAGTTCTTCCTAGCTCTACAAGTTTGTGACTCTAACTCCACATGGAACCCCATGCATAATGAACTAGCTACTAATTGTTTTCCAATCTCTTCTTTGAAACATTAGTCCCTTAAATTACTGAATTATGGAAAATAAGTCCGTTTTACTCTAAGTTTTAATCCCAAAAAAACCACGTATCACAATCCACCTCCTGATATAGGACTTTTCCCCCCTTATGAGTAATCAGCTTTGCCCATAGACCAAAGATTGCTGCTATTCTAAGCTGTCTCGAACACTGATAGGTTACGATAGAGAGCAAATATACTGGAAACACTGCTAGTGAATATCCCTTATTTGTACATGACAATTTTGAAACTACTACAAAATTAGTAGTTTTTCAGCATCAAAAGCCAAGGTTTTATCTTTGAGTTAAAGTCATATATTTATGAACCTCATGTTCTCACCACCTGGGTGTTCCTAAGATCTCTGGTCTTCTGATATCACCATTTCCTTTAATATTTAAATAGAATGTATGACTACCTGTCTCAGATTCTGTGGGAAATTCAGCCTGCCTATACTCCACCCCCAAATACACAAAGATGGGTGGAGTGTTCATTATATCCTGGTCTGGATTTCTTTTTTTTTTTCTTTTTCTTTCACTGAATTATCAGTGTTCTCTCTGCTCCCTGTCTTCTGTGTCTTCTGTCTCCTTCCTTTGCAGCTTTCCCCATGTGCCTCTGTACCTTAATTCCTCCAAAGTACTATTTACAAAGTGCTGTTATCAGTAAACAAATTTTCTAATGATTTGGAATAACAAAGATAATTAGAGTGCAGCAAGTAAGATACTATCTTACAACATAATATTATACAACATTGTGCTAAAATTTCATCAGTTATACTCTAAGGGTAGAGACATTTCTTTCTGACTTTGTCCACCTTCCTTCCTTGCTCATTGTCCTCTTCTCTTTGGCTCTCTGAACCCTTCCCCCTTTTCTTACTATTTGCCTCTGCCTCCCTATTTCTTTTACTTTCTTATGCCAAATAATTTATCTTTTGCTTCCTGCCCTCTTTTGGGTTGGGGGGAATGGGGTGGGGAAAGCCTATCATAATCTATATCTGCAGATTTAAAACCTCATTCAGTTGCTCTACTAAGCACAAGGTCATTGATTCCAGGTCTCTCCTATTTTAATATAAGGAAATAGTGGATATTTTGAAATTATCAGGCTCTGTTTTCTTTGTAGAACCAGAATAAAATCAGAAAGTCACATAGCGTAGCCTAGGACAAACTGAAGTTTCAAGAATTGAAGATCAGCATCAAAAAGTAATTGCAAAAGCACTACATTTATCTTCACCACTTAGAAACCATCATTGTGAATCCACTCATAACCCACAGCACTGTCTCACCAAACCTTCTCCTTTTCTTCTCCCCAAGTCTGCTGTACCACACAGATGTCCTTGGGACTTTCACAATTTGAAGTCCAAAATCTCTCCAAAAAGCCCCATTCCTGATAAACTTCCTGTAGCTTTCTATTTTTCTATTATCCTGCTTCACCAGTTCTTTCCCTCTACCTATGATTCCAGTTGTGCATCACAAACTCTATAAAACTGGACAAGAACAAGAGAAAGAAAGTGACAACAATATCTATCCCTAAAGCAAGTAGTCACTGGCTGTAAATATCTTGATACATACCAATGGTACCCAGAACCATCAGAGAAAGTGACAGATCTGTAGAAAGAAAGCCAAGAATGAACAGAGACCTATTATCAAAGAAAAATTGCGGAGGACCATCCAATTAATGTTCATGGCCAGAAGACATGAAACATTAAGACCCAGTAAGAGTCCAATTGTAAGTCATAAAATACCCAAGTGACAATGAAGGTAGCAAGAGAATTTTGAACTCTTGTCCAGTTCTTGATGTCAGCTTTGGCAGTCACAAAATCAAATAAACAAAACAAATCTAAGAGGAGGTTGTATGGAAATTTTCCTGCAGTCCAGCAATTAACAAAGACCTACATTTGAGGGCAATGCATTCTATGTATCCCACATTCTAAAGAAAGCAGTTGGCTGTGAGCACTTGGATTCTAGGTACCTCCACTGGAGCCTTACTAGGAAAGAGCACAAATGTCCTTACTTGATTCAACTACTGCCCTCTCCTCCCTTACTCCATCAATAACATGCAAGAAAGAATGAGAAAGGGAACTGAGACATGAATGATGGAAGAAGTTATTAGCTTACTACAGAATGCAGCAATCATAGTTAGAGACCAAGTGAAGTAGCAGCCTCCAAAGGGAAAATTTTAGTGTCTGGGCTTTAGAGACCTGTAAGAATGGAGATTGCATCTTCTTCTCCAACTGAATGACTGCTGGCAGCTTTCCTGGAACTGATCTCACAGTGAAATAGAACGGAGTAGAAGAGGGAGTTCTTGGAAGGGCATGTCAGATTCCCAAATGTGTGAGTTGTAGATTTCCATAGACACTGACACCTCTGCCTCCTCTGGAGATTTCCAAAGAGAACAGGCTTGCTGGAGTAGCCTGGAGAAGAAAAGAAGTCCCATGACATGGGGTGCTTGTGAAGAAAATAAGTAATCCTGAACTTCATTTCACTTGTCTTTAACTCTCAGAAGGTAGCAGTTCCCTTGGCTTCACCTCATTTGAGTAGCAGGAGGAATTGGAACCAATAGACCAAACAATATTTTCATCTACATTTTCAAAGGTTTATTCTCTATGTTTTTCTATTATTCTCCATTTTTCTTTCTTTCTCTCTCATATTCTCTGGCACTTCTGTTTAATGGTACCATAACCCATGCATAGGTTGACTATGAGATAATTCAGTATGACCTCCTTCAGCTTCTTGAGACACAGATGCAAAATTAGTCCCTAAATGAGTCCACTTGTATGCAGCTCCACCTTCATCTCGACCACCATCATCTATCACCTGGAGTTATCAGCAGTCTCCAAGAAGTCGTTCTACTTCTAGTCTTGCCCTCTGTCCTCCACATCCTCTCCGTATTGCAGTGAAAGTAATTTTCTTACAACATAAAATGGATCCTATCCTTTTACTTAGACTAAAATCCAAAATCCTAACTTTCCTTACAATGCCTACTATGGTCTGGCCTCTGACTTCCCCTCTGACTCCACCTCCTAGACCAAATGGCTTAGTGCATGAATCTCTAACTCTTCTCATAACTCTGACCTCCCTGCTATGCTCCAGGCACAATTTTATTCTTTGAGTTGCTGTCAGATGGGAAAACCTTTCTTACTTCAGAGCCTTTGTTCAGTCTGTTTCTTCCATTCCCCTCTCTCTGCATGACTGACTCCGCTTTTGGCATGTCTTAGTTAAGAGTCATCTCTTTAGAGAGAGTGTCCTTGACAAACAAATCTAAAGTAAACGCTCCCTGCTATTTTCTTCCATAACGTCCTGGCAACAGTGGCAGTGAGGGAGATGTTCATATGACTGAGCACAGTTTTGACTTGAATATTAGAATATACATTGATTTGCTCAGCTTTTGTTTCTCATCCCTAATAAAGGTTAAATTAAATGGAAGATTGTTGAGTTTGAAAATACAGGAAGGAGAGACTGTCATGGATTACCCATTGATAGAGGTATGTCCCCAAAAGGTGACAGCACCAGAAGAGTTCTTTGTCACGAATAAAGGAAAAGGAAACATGGTAGTTGAGATGTAAATATGTCTGTCAGTGGAGGTGTTGGAGAAACGGATGAGAATCTTATAAAGAAATCCCAACTGACAACCTCTCTCTCTTCAGTGAAGTAGGAAATAAGAATGGGTGTCAAAATAGCAAGGCTCAGGGCCTCAGAAGAATGAGGAAGGTCCATAAGGTCTGCTGATGCAAATGGGAAAGGAAGCCTATTTGAGACATTCAAATAGGATTTAGAGTGCCACCAGATCAAGTCTTCATTTAGGCAACCATTTGATAAGTATATTGAGTCCAATTCAGTACCAGGCACTACATTTATTTCCAGCATCACAAAGACAACTAGGCACCAACTTGTTAAACTCCCCAGGATTTGAATTGGATGAGCTGACTGTGCAGGATCCACAGTATCCAAACATCCAGCTACCTCACTTTCTTTCATTTAGCTCTGGTCAGAAATAAGGCTACGGCAAGTGACTTTTCCTTGCTCAGGGTGGCCTCTTACATTTTATGGAAGTTTCATGCCAGGGATTTTTTTTTTTTTTTTGTATGGAATCCACAAGTCTCTCATTACATGAGCTTGTGTTGTTTGAAGATTTTTGCAAAATATTCCTATTACTCATTTATAGACCTATGCCTCCTACCATCTCCACAGGGCACAGGGGCCTTTAGGTATATGTCACCCTAGGATGAGGAACAAAGATTATCTCATAATGTCCTAAGACAGATATCTAAACTAAATTATAATAACAATACTCTGTTCATCAAAGTAAATCATAAGTATACACATTTATATTCCAATATAATATATATTATGTGGGTAGCAAAAACTGAGATTACTTTTGCACCTGTCTAATATTTTATTTTATTTTTATTTTTATCTATTTTATTCATTTTGTTTATTTATGTATTTACTTTGAGATGGAGCCTACTTTGTTGCCTAGTCTGTAGTGAGTGGCACGATCTCGACTCACTACCACCTTCATCTCCTAGGTTCAAGAGATTCTCCTGCCTCAGCCTCCCGAGTAGCTGAGATTACAGGCATGTGCCACCATGCCCAACTAATTTGTTTGTGTTTTAAATAGAGATGGGATTTCACTATGCTGGCCGGGCTGGTCTTGAACTCCTGACCCGAAATCATCAGCCCGCCTCGGCCTCCCAAAATGCTGGGATTACAGGTGTGAGCCATCACACCCAGCCAAACCTAATATTTTTAAATGAATAACACTTATGCAAGTTATTTTATAATCTGGCCACCACTTTACCTGTTCAACCAATCTCAGATTTGCTGCAGCCTAGGTTAATTCCTCCTAGACTCCTGAACAAGTAAAACCCATTTTTATGGCTGAGGCCATATGGTGCCAGCCAGGGTCTCCCTCTTCCCTTCTCATTTGCGAAGCCTACCTATTATTTACATTTCATCGCAAGCCCCATATTTTTAAGGTTCCAAACTGAGATTATCTAAAAATTCTATAATACCTAAAATTGCTTAATATGTATTTTAATAATTAAAATGTAAATTGAGAGTCCAAAGTTCAGCAGATAAACTTCCAAAACCTCACCTATATATATATATATATATATGTATATATATACAAATCTTGAAAATTTAAGGCTTCTGATGTTAGGTAAATAGTCTCAGATTGAGATTTTTTTTAAATAAAATTAAAAATCAAAAGACCAAAAAAAAAAAAAAAAAAACCCTAAAGTTAAAAAAGAGGACATGTTTAGACCTTTTTGCTAAAAGTTAAAGAAATATTAGAATTATGTTATTTAATTTAACAAAAACCTTATGAAAGTTCATCAAAAGGGTCACACCAACACTCAGAAATCGCTAGGATTCTGTTGATTCAGATGGCTTATTCCATCTCTCAGGAATGCAAGTCATTAATGGCAGCATGAGAGATGAGGTGATCTACCCATAAACACAGGGCTCTGATTCATCCTGAATGTTAGTGATTTTAATGCCAGACACATCCACTTTCAGCTGGAGGGTATTTGTTGAGAGCTGCCGTGGAGAATGCTCACACTTAGAAAAAAATGCACACCCTTAGCAACCACTAATGAATAAAATACAAACCCACAGATGAGAATTTGGAAATTGTAAAAACCAATATGATTTGGTATTTTGAAGTAATTCCAGGTATACAAACAAAAATAGATCTAGCAAGACAAATTGGATTCTACAGGTATCATCCAAGCCATTCTCTCTTTGTGATCCTTGGGAATTTTGCCCAAATAAGCTCTGGGAGTTCAAATTGTATTTTTAAAAATTCTTGGACTCTCTTCTTTACAGTATGTGAACAGCCTTTAGCAGTGGGAATTTCTTGGTTTGGTGCATTAAAACCTATGCCATGCCAACTGGAATTTGTCTGTGGAAAGAGCATATCCACTACTGAGTTAACTATCGGCAAATGAGAAAGTAGCTGCAAGCTGGAGTCTGCCCCAGTACTTCTGATCACTTCTACTCTGGACATTTGGTCCAAATTACTAACTATGTCAGAGAGATAACAGAGACTGAAGTTGAAGAAAGGATGAGAGAAGACCCCTCGTCACTAAATTGTAAACAGAAGTCCTGGTTTTCTCTTCCATTTCTACCACTTATAATGCCTATGAGAGAAGTGGGCAAATCACATTACCAATCTGAGTCTCATTCTCCCCAGTGGTAAAGCAGGGACTCAAATGATTGCTTTGCCACAACCCATTCAATATTTATTGAGCACTTACTATGTGCCAGCACAGTCGCGGATGTTATGCTAGGTACAATCCCTATTTCCAGGCAGCTTATAATTTCTTTGGAGAGGAAGATAAACAAATGGATATGCAAACAAGATGTAAGTACCTTACAGAAATCATCATAAAGAAAAGTATGGGCAACAAATTAAAAAGGATAACAGAAAGATGTAACTTAATCTGGGAGGTCAAAGAACATCCCATTAGGGAATGACATGTAAGCAAAGGGGGTGAGAAGGTAAAGGGTGGGGAGAACATTCCAAGGCCAGAGGATAATGTGTGTGAGGCCTCAAGGCAAGGAGGAGTTTGATGTGGTCCAAGAACAGCAAGAAGTCTTAAGTGGCTACATCGAGGGGGAGAGTGGCAGGAGATAAGGCTCATAGTGTTATTACAAGAATTAAAGGAGAACTGTGTATGAACATGCTTTTCAGAGCACAAAGCCCTGTACCACTGTGAGAATTAATAGTCATCAGGATTTCAGGCATCTTGCCTTTGGCAGAAGAAGCAGGTCAAAAAGAAAAAAAACAACAACACTTGAACACAGGTTTTACTTCTTATTCCACCTTCTTAAATTGACTCATCTTTGTTATCAACCGAAGATTTTCTTTTTTTTTTTTTTGTCCTTTTTTTTTTTTTTAATTTTTTTTATTTTTTTTTTATTTTTTTTTTTAAATTTATTTATTATTATTATACTTTAAGTTGTAGGGTACATGTGCATAACATGCAGGTTTGTTACATATGTATACTTGTGCCATGTTGGTCTGCTGCACCCATCAACTCGTCATTTACATCAGGTATAACTCCCAATGCAA